>NC_081166.1:15353225-15653225 GCF_012432095.1 Onychostoma macrolepis | reverse complement strand
GTCCGCTAATCAGGGATCAATGACACAGTCATCATGCTATCAGAGGGTTTAGCATTGCATAGACATTCTTGCTTCTGGGCGTTTTTTTGTCTTTCTCTAAAGAAAAAAAAAAAGATAACAAAATTTGGTACAAAAAAAAAATAAAAATAGGGGCGAGAAACAAAACTACATCACCACCAAAGCGAAACAAAACCAGTATCTACTGTTCTCCTCTGAGGAAACTGATTGGCAGTAGTGAGGCCAGCTAAGTGCTTCTGGGTACCAGACATTACCCACCTACTGTACGTCTCTACCAGCAATCTGACCTAGCGAACAAATGTACATCTAGCTACCCTGTCGGAAAGAGCCGTTTGAGTGCGGGGCAGAGGGTTGCGGAGGCACAGGGTTAGATTGTTAATTTCATGGGGCACTTCTTCTTCATATTTGTATTGAACATGCACGTTTGCGAGTGCTCAAAAGCACACGTACAGATGTGTGAAGCATTTACAGAGCTACGTAAGCAGATTTACTTTACAAAAAACGGTGGGATCAGCCGGCCGCGCTCTGGCCTCGACATCCAGTATGTGACGGTTGCATATGGTTAACACATAGTGATTTAATCTTTCAATATCTTTTCGTTTTGTATTTACATCCTTGGTTATGGCCAAAAATCTTGTAAAAGTACAAAAAAGAAAAACAAAACAAAACACAAGTATTGCACCTTGAATGCGGGCAATATACGCTTAGTAAGCTGTTTGTGTAACATCATTTTGACAGCACTGTCCACTCTTGCTGGTGACCTGAAGTGAGGTTCTAGTTCCCGGGCTCGGTTCCAGCCCAGTCCTGTCAGCTACATTCAATACCACGAAGCGCTCTCTGCTGTCACGGATGCACACGACTCCCTTTCCAGCCTTCCAGCCACACCGCATCCCGTCCGCTCCCATCACGGCCCGTCGCATCAGCGCTGGTGACACCGTTCGCAAACGGAGGCTAATGCATGCAACTGGTGCAAATCTGAAACAGATGGGCTTTCGAGGTTGAAGGAGGGGGCAGTGTGCTTCCGCGATCGCATGAACGCTCATGCGCACATACACCCCATCGTACAGTTCAACACATGCACTGGACGCACTTTGACACAAGTGCCACACAGATAAGCACTCCTCCCAAGTTCATTTAAGCTTTGTGTTGTGTGAGGTATGAGTAGATTGTGTTTCAGTTTTTTTTTTTTTTTTCTTTTCAGTTTCTGTTGCATTATTTCTCATGGTTTTTTCTAAGTCTTCTTAAAAAAAGAAAACAAAATATAAAAAAGAAAATATTCCTGTTTCTTGTAAATTCCTCTTGATAAAAAGACGAAGGACAGATACACAGACAAACAGAGCAGTCGACTTATCATTACAAACTATAGTGAGGTGAAAAAGAGGTGAAATTCTCTAGTTTACACTGCACGCATGGTCAAAAAGTGACTACGGCTGTTGTTTTTCTCTCTTACATAGAGCAGTTAAGCATTGAAAACGAACACACACATTTCAGTTCAAAACAAAAAGAAAGAAATGAACAGCTCAAGCTCCGAGATTTGAACTCTTTGTTCCGGAGTCATTATTTTATTTGTTTTCTGGGTTTGTAATTCTCTTATATCTTTTTTTTTTTCTTTTTCTATCTCTCTCAAATAAAATTAGAAGGTAAAGCAGCATCGAAACCCTTGCATTCACTCCATCAGCCAATCGCAACCACTGCTGCGTCACTCCTATTCCAAGATGGAACTCCATGCTGGGTGTTTACGGAATGCTCACAGTTGCTCTCGTTCTAATTGGCTGTCTTCCTTCGGAACCTCATTATAGAGCAACTCCTTGTCCTGGCTCTGTCATTCTGCTGCTCCTCGTTCACATTCATTCGGTGCTGCCATTCTTTGCATGGCTTGGCCGCTCCTTTGTCTCACAAAGGAAAGGCCCGTTTCTGTTAGGTGTTCGTCTCAAGCCACTTGTGGCTTTGAGGGGGCGGGGACACAGAGGTCTATTCGCAAATATGTGTTTGAGCGTTTCATCATTTGTTGAGGACGTTGCTTGACTTAATACTGACTCTGAGGGTGTGCTCAGGAGCACATGAAGGTGTGGCCTCTGTTTGACAGAGAGGTTGGGGGCGTGTCCTTGGAAAACATGCGATTGAGCTGGAGGAGCTGGAGGGTGGGACCCATCATGCTTTAGTGCAAAAACTCCTTAAAAAGTGCCACGGGTTGAATCGTCTCTGAAGATTTGGCTCTTTCAAAGCTAAGTGCTCTCATTCAACTGCTAGCCTTCCCGCGTCCCCTGCCCCACCCTGAAGAAACCAGCTGACACCTAGCTCCGCTTTGCAAATTACTGCTTGGTATTCAAAAAAGGAAACAACGATAGACCCATTCGGTTCAGGCCTGGCCACCTCAGGTCCTTCATCTGTAGTTCTCTCCACGGCTCCTCTTCGTAGTCAGCGTCATGTACGGTTTAGTTCGCCGTCTGCTGAAAACCAGCTTCCATTTTGATGGAAATCGTAGTGACACTTGGTCCCACACGAAAAAAAAAAAAAAAAGCCCATCCAGAATTGTTTTCTCTCTCAGCCCAGAGTGAAGAGAACTGACAAGCTACGATGAGGAATGGCAGGCCCTCCTGTCTACAGTGGTTTTTCAACGTAACTGAGAAGAAACTGTGTCTGCAAGTGTTTCTATCCTGGCTGTCAGTGTGTGAGAATACGAGTGTGTGTGTAAATGTGTGTGTGTGTGTGTGTGTGTGTGGCTGAGGGTAGCTGCCCTGTGTCCAGAGGTGAGGTAGAACCTGTTAGCACAGAGGCAGTCTAAGAGCTACAGCCAGCCGGAGGTGTGCCCACATTTGAGGTAAAACAAAAACAACACAAAGAAAAAACATCAACGACAGCCAATCCACCGTGGCCCATCAGGAGTGTGCGGGTGTGTTCGCACAGACCGGGCAACAGTAGCATCTGAGCAGAACACAGATGGGCTGGACTGAACTCTCAAAGCCCTGCATGGGAGTCCAGAACTACAGCACTGCAGTGCATACAGTAAAAATGAGGCATTCGAGTTTTGAGGTGCGTGTTTTAGTACGTTGTGTGTGTGTGTGTGCTGGGTCTGGGAGTACGTTAATACTGGCTCCCTCCCGACATCTGTAAAACACACAAATCAGTGCAGATTGGAGGTGTAGGGGTGCCTGGATTTCCATGTCTCTGCGTGACTTTCCTGGGACAAAGAGGGGCTCAAGGAGCCCACAAATAAGCCCAGACAATGGCAAGAATGAACCGCACACAAAGTCACTGAGCAGCACCCCTGAATGAGCACTAAAATGGCGACCGAGAGCTTTCAAAGGTCCGTGTCCTACAGAGAAGGGAGGGGGGTATATTCTCGAAAAGTCCCAAATCATTTTGAGTAGCTTTATTTAAATATAGCACCTGATTTGGTTCAAAAAAATTCCTCCCGCTCCACACACAGGCTCAATATCGAAGAGAATCATGAGGTCTGTTAAAAGAAGATCCATGTTAGCGCAAAGCTTGAGATACCGACGGTTAATCTCACGAGAACGCTGAGATTTCAAATCAATGAAATGAACTGACCACTTCACGACCTGGCGGAGGAATCTATATGCCAGCTGCCATCCAGTCTTAGCAGAGGGCGCCTCCAGTGGTGGCGTGACAGTAGTGCAGTCTATACGTGTACAAATGCATACAAGCTCATCTGAGGATTTGAGTCGCATGAGTACTGCATCTGTAAGCACAATTACAGGAGTGTGTGTGTGTGTGAGTGTAGATGTATATTCTGTGTCTAAGGTGTTGGTAAACCAGTATAAGACATCATGCCGAGACAGAAGGGCCACGCTTGGGGAATTTAGTGGATGAGGGAGGGCTGAGTTTTCTGTGAAAAGAAAAAATCCTTGATGACCAAAGGCAGATGACCCCTGCCAATGCAGCTGCTGCTGGTGAGTTTGGTGCATGGAGAGTGGTGAGACAGGTTGAGGAACACGGGTTACAAAATATTGATTCTCCTGCCGCAGCTCGCTGGGACGTCACACGTCCTGATCCTCGAAGACCTCCAGGAAAAGTGGGGGGAAGAGTTCAGTGGGGCATTCCACCTTCATGTGCAGGAAGCGACTGGCGTGGCAGGCTCCGATCATGCGCAGGTCCGTCACCTTCATCAGCAGCTTGGGCCAGAAATGAGGAATGTTGTGCTTGCGATAGTTGATGTAGTGTTCGAACGCTAGGAGGTACATCTCCTGGCACTTCTCGATCTTCTCCACACATGTCAAGCCTGTTCGATCTGAAGAGACGAACCAGAGAAGATGCAAGGTCAATGCTTTATACATTGGACAAAATACATTAATTTCAAAAACCATCTAGTTAGGTTTCACACAGAACAAAGGTGAAATACCTCTCAACAACAATATTTACCAAACACCACGTTCCAAAACCTAGTTTGCTGCCTTAATAATCAACATTTCTGGGCATCAAATGAACACTCCAGATGTGAAGTATTTCCACTTAATTTTTTACATAATGCTTGAAAAAAGCCAAACCAGAACCAAATCAACCAGGATCCGAGACTGATCACAACATTATAAACTGTGATTTGAAGAATAAACTATCTAAAAATCAGCAAAGAGAGACATTTACAAAGTGATATACTATTTGGGTGGACATCTGTATGGTTTTGGGTTGGATAGTGCAATTATGAAATACCATTTCCACCTACTTCCACAGCCTCAAGCTTTCTTGTACTCCTCATAACTATTTTACAGAATTAATACCACAATTAAAAAAGGGTCACACTTTATATTAGGTTGCCTTAATTACTATGTACTTACATCAATTGTGGTCATATTGTATTGCAAAACACTTTTGCTGCTATTGAGGTGGGATACGGGTAGGTTAAGGACAGGTTTGGTGGTATGGGTAGGTTTAAGGGTGGGTTAAGGTGTAAGTGATGGGTCAACAGAGTAATTATAAATGTAATTACAGAAATTAATTACAGATGTAATTACATATAGGTATTTTTAAATATGTAAGTACAATGTAAACACATGTATGTACACAATAAGTGCATTGTACCAAATGATTAATTTAAATGTAAGTAGTTAAGGCCACCTAATATAAAGTGGGACCTAAAAAAGATTTTAAATTTAAAAATAGGTGTTAAGTTTAGGCTAATAGTAAGTGACATACTTTTTAGACACAATATTGTCAAAATCGCTCTATTTCATCAACGGAAATAGTTCCAGACAACTATTTTCATTTATAAAGTATATATAATCTTTAAAAAGAAAATCATTTTTATACCGGTTCTACACTCTTAACTGTATGATTGCATCCCAGTGGCCTGTTTATGTAGTTCATCTGGTGATTTCTCTCTTGCATCGATCCTCAACTACTTGCTTTTGTTCCCCTTTTGTAAGTCGCTTTGGATAAAAGTGTCTGCTAAATGCATAAATGTAGATGTAAATGTCCAGAACCCAATTGTTGCTCTATTGGGGTTCATTGGATTCTTTTCATCTGAGGAGTGCTGTATGTGTCATGTAGTTATTATTAACAAAGTTGCTGCCTGCATATACATTCTATTTCAAGTTAGCATGCTACCACAGAAAGCAGCTGCCTATGTAGACAGCAGACAGTGAGGCAGAGCACAAGCTTTAGGAACAGAACCTAACAGCCCTCTCAAATCCCTACAGCTGTTTCCAGTTTTGAGAATACTCTTACAGAGTTACTGTAAAGTGTCCTCTCTCACCTGAGCTCATAAGCAGTACGCCCTGCAGCAGGGCCACCTCTGTGTCATCCAGGTTGAACTGCGCCAGACTCTTGCCTAAGTCAAAGATGGCATCAGACACAACGCCCAGCCCTCCATTCTTTAGCTGCTCTCGTTTGACAGCCATCTCTCCGTTTAGGGTCAAGGTCTCACTTTCTGGGTCATACCGAACTGCAGCACGTAGGGACATAATCTCCATACAGCAGCCCTTCAGCAAGATGATCTGATCCTCACAAGGCAGCTACAGAAATTAGAAATCACACGATAATACATGTTTATTTCACCTAAATCTGCTCAGTCCTTGAAAAACACTCCTTGAATACGTCAAAAATTATTATGGTTGTAAACTTTTTTTTTTTTTTCCAGTTTGAAAGAATTGTCTCTTTATGAGTTATGAGGAAAACCCCCAAAATATATATGCCAGTATAGATTTCAGTATTGACACCCAGAATAAAATAATTAAATTAATAGTAAATTGTTAAAATTAATTAATATAATAACTTGACAACAACAAATTATGGTCTATATTAATAGTGGGTGATGTGTCAGTTATTAAGCTTCAAATTATATTAAAATAATTAAATTAATCATATTTTTTAATTTTTAATATATATAATATTGTTAGCTTGGCATTGAAAATGGTCAGCGTGTGACCAAAATGTTTGCCTTTTTTCTTTTCTTTTTTTTTTCAGTAAATTGCTTACACTGCTTTCATCTCGCTTGTGATTTGTTTTATTTTTGAGAGTGTAAAGACTTTTTACAAGTATTTTAGTTTTTGGGAAACTTTTTTGGTCTACGCACCTCGGCTGGACTGTTTTGAAGGTGCGGTGAGTCTCTTGTTTTTTAAATTCTAATATATAAATATATATAATAAGAACATAAGGACTGTCTTAATAAAGACTGTTGTGTGTGTATATAATCTATAAAAAAAAATCATTTTTGACCACTCTTTAATATTCACACAGCACAGAATGTAGTTATAATGTCAAATTGAATAAATGCTTTTTTCCCTTTTTTTTTAATTACAGTGTCTTACAAATTTACTTAAATGCATGCATTAATGTGTTAACTTTGACAGCCCTAATTATATACTGGCAAAGAATGATGCCCCAAACACTGAAAGGAACTGAGGAGAGGGAAAAAATTGAAGGACTGAAGTAGTATTTACACTGATGTATAAAACGTTTCACATCATTTACAAAAGCAACAAAAAGTCAAGTATTGTTCAGTATTATGTTTTTGTATTACAGTCTTTCTGGGTGCTTATTCCAAAATATGGAAAATACAGGAGGCAACTCAACCAAGAGGTTGTGGATACATGTGGATGGCAGGGTGAATTTATGGTGTAGACAATAATATATTTGTTGCCATAAGGGTGCTATGTAGTCTAATATGCAAGAATGTTCACACTTGCGGTTAAAGGAGTGTTGGTGAATGCTGAATATGGAAAGAATGCCACTATAGCTATGACTGATGTAATGTGGCAATATCACACACACATTCACCAAAGCCACAACTGTACAATTCATCCTAACATGATAGATAGCACATACATACAAACCCACCCACACTGACATATTCCAGAAATATGTGTTAGGGTTTTCAGTTGAATAATTTGGCAACTATTAAAAATAACACAAATTTGAGAAGGACCGCAGCATATTTTCTGCTAATTAGGCCAATGGACACTAATATACTCTAATTACAAGGCTTAATTTGACAAGCTAATTACTACAGAACACAAACACCTCAAATAGAGTGTAAAATAAACAAAAATAACAAAAACAAAACCTAACAGCACACTTACCTCCGAAAACATGGGCAGTTTTTTGGCAAAGTCAACAACACGTGTGATGGCTGGGGTGATGATCTTGGTAAACTCGCTGAAGGCCTCCAAATCCACTTTGTCCCCGTCTGATGTGGGGGCCACCGGAGACTGTCCGATGTCCTCCGGCTGCAGACACAGACAGAGAGTTAAGTGTAACTGTAACTTTTGGCTTTTGTAACAGGCTACAATGCATTTCCACTGAAGACTATATGAATGGATGTACAGATACACCGAACAAGATGCATGTGTGAGGTCTGGCTTTCCAGTTATTTAGGCTGATAGCCTTGGAAAACCACAGCGTTTAGTAGAGGTCAGCCATGTAAAAACTCTGGACAAACAGCCAAGTAGCCCTGGCATCTGGAGCTACATTCTATGTATGCAGTAAGAGGCATGTAACACGAGTCAGAATAGAGGTAATTATAAGTACTCAGGAGGCAGAGCTGCAATTACAGCATTACATGTTGGCCACTGCATATATATTTATTGAATGCGAGACAGGGCTATGAGTCATGGACGGCATATCTGCAGTCCGTTTCTGCTGCAATCAACACCTCAAACAAAAATTATATATATAATTAATATAAATATAGTATATATTATATAGTATAATATATTATATAGTTATATTATATAGTATAGTGTTATATTATATAGTTATATTATATAGTATAATATACATATACACACACTCACACACACACTGACAGCCCTATATATATATATATATATATATATATATATATATATATATATATATATATATATATATATATATATATATATATATATATATATATATATATATATATATATATATAGGGCTGGCAGTCTAACGACAACTTAATGAGTTATGAAAAAATAACGCAACTTAAATATTTGAACGCAGTTAACACACTGGCCCCTCCCCCAGACCTGTACATCATCTTGCATTTCATATAGTTGACTGTTGACAAATATGATGCAGGCCAGGGTAACAACTCCATAAATGCAGTTAAGATATTGGGGCAAAACATGCTCCTGTATAGGCTTTTTGTCTCATATTTATGTGTCATGATAAGTAATATCACACAAGCAGCATACCGCGAGTGCAAATGTGATTTTATACAACAGTTCAATAAATAAGAAGTTAACATTGTGTTGTATTTTAAACATAATATTGTCTGTATTTGCTCAATTTGGCAGAGAAAATATTACCTTTAAAGCCATAGCAGAATTGTTTTGTGTCTCTGAATCTGCGTTTTGAACAAATTGTGTGCACCAATGATTCAATGGCCCATTCATAAAATGAGCCATTTAATTTATTCTTGAATGAATCAGCCATTTGAACAAATCGAATGAATGACTGACTCAAAAACACACTGCCATCTGTTGGCAGTTTAAGTTTCTTATTTAGAGTATCATTTCATTTAACAATAGGGTGACCAGATGTCCTGTTTTTCCGGGACAGTCCCGTATTTCAGCTCTATTTTTAGTGTCCCGACTTATTTTGAAAAAATCACGTTTTGTCCCGTATTACAACATTTCTGTTACGACTGGGTGATCCGAGCGAGTAGTAGAAGTGTTCTATCACGCGAGAACAGCCTAATAAAAGGTAACTAAGCTGGTCGTAGAACAAAATTACCATCCAATCACAATTCGTTATCGATTAATTTGCAAGTGAAGGCAGGATAGATAGGCAGAATCACTGAATGACACACAACAGAAACGCTCTCTCGGCCGCACGCCCGCGCGATCCCTGTTATGCAATCAGTTTTCCTTGCACCTTAATTGTCAAATACACACACAGCTGCCAAAATGTCCATTGTGTGGAGACTACGGAGTATCTCACATAAATACAATGGGTTATGGCTTAAGTGAACGTAAACAGGTGGGTAAAAATCGGATGTGTGTCAGTATATTACATTAATTCAGTCTTAAAGGGACAACAGCCTAATTAAATACCTGTCTGTCTAATTAATGTTAATCAAACAACAAAAGATGTTAAATGTATACATGTTAAACCTACTGTATTAGAAAAAAACAAGTTTATTTAATATTTAATTTGTATCTATTGTATTTGTCTTATGGTTTGTAATTTGCTTCTTTATTTTTATATAAAAAAATAACTATGTACGTGTATATGTGTGTGTGTGTGTGTGTGTGTATAATTTAATATAATTTAGATATCATGAAATAAAATTTCTCGTATCGTGGTCATACATCACAACAACCCATAAAATATGTTTTGAAATGCAGAAAATGTTAAAAATAGAAAACTTTAATTCACTATATCACTTTTACTGTAGTTTGTTCAAATATAAATGCAGCATAAGACTTTTTCCCAAAAAATTTTAATAATTGTGCCAGCCCTAAATATATTACCAGAATTACATAAAAAAAAAATTATATACAATATCTCACAGCAGTGAGTACACCCCTCACATTTTTGTAAATATTGTATTATATCTTTTAATGTGACAACACTGAAGAAATTACACTTTGCTACAATGGAAAGTAGTGAATGTACAGATTGTATAACAGTGTAAATTTGCTGTCCCCTCAAAATAACTCAACACACAGCCATTAATGTCTAAACCGCTGGCCACAAAAGTGAGTGAAAATGTCGAAATTGGGCCCAATTAGCCATTTTCTCTCCCCGGTGTCATGTGACTTGTTAGTGTTACAAGGTCTCAGGTGTGAATGGGGAGCAGGTGTGTTAAATTTGGTGTTATCGCTCTCACTCTCTCATACTGGTCACTGGAAGTTCAACGTGGCACTTCATGGTAAAGAACTCTCTAAGGATCTGAAAAAAAGAATTGTTGCTCTACATAAAGATGGCGTAGGCTATAAGAAGATTGCCAAGACCCTGAAACTGAGCTGCAGCACAGTGGCCAAGACCATACAGTGGTTTAACAGGACAGGTTCCACTCAGAACAGGCCAGAACAGAAGTTGAGTGCACGTGCTCGGCATTATATCCAGAGGTGGTGTTTGGGAAATAGACGTATGAGTGCTGCCAGCATTGCTGCAGAGGTTGAAGGGGTGGGGGGGTCAGCCTGTCAGTGCTCAGACCATACGCCGCAAACTGCATCAAATTGGTCTGCATGGCTGTCATCCCAGAAGGAAGCCTAAAGATGATGCACAAGAAAGCCCGCAAACAGTTTGCTGAAGACAAACAGACTAAGGACATGGATTACTGGAACCATGTCCTGTGGTCTGATGAGACCAAGATAAACTTATTTGGTTCAGATGGTGTCAAGCGTGTGCGGCGGCAACCAGGTGAGGAGTACAAAGACAAATGTGTCTTGCCTACAGTCAAGCATGGTGGTGGGAGTGTCATGGTCTGGGGCTGCATGAGTGCTGCCGGCACTGGGGAGCTACAGTTCATTGAGGGAACCATGAATGCCAACATGTACTGTGACATACTGAAGCAGAGACTGAGCCACAGGGCAGTATTCCAACATGATAACGAACCCAAACACACCTCCAAGATGACCACTGCCTTGCTAAAGAAGCTGAGGGTAAAGGTGATGGACTGGCCAAGCATGTCTCCAGACCTAAACCCTATTGAGCATCTGTGGGGCATCGTCAAATGGAAGGTGGAGGAGCGCAAGGTCTCTAACATCCAGCAGCTCAGTGATGTCGTCATGGAGGAGTGGAAGAGGACTCCAGTGGCAACCTGTGAAGCTCTGGTGAACTCCATGCCCAAGAGGGTTAAAGCAGTGCTGGAAAATAATGGTGGTCACACAGAATATTGACACTCTGGGCCCAATTTGGACATTTTCACTTTGGGGTGTACTCACTTTTGTGGCCAGCGGTTTAGACATTAATGGCTGTGTGTTGAGTTATTTTGAGGGGACAGCAAATTTACACTATTATACAAGCTGTACACTCACTACTTTACATTGTAGCAAAGTGTCATTTCTTCAGTGTTGTCACATGAAAAGATACAATAAAATATTTACCAAAATGTGAGGAGTGTACTCACTTTTGCGAGATACTGTATTTTTTTATTTATCAAAATAGTAAAGAAACAAAGAAACAAACAACATAACATGAATCTATCCATGACCTAAGTAATTCTGTAATGTCACAATCAGCATGTACTGTATGTGGATAAACAACCCCATCTAAAAATTTACATTTTAAAACATGTCCATGTGGTTGACTTCACCCCTTGCGGCATAAATGCGACAGTCCCTAACGACTTCAAACTTCGCAATCCCATTGATTTCTTTGTTTCTGATAAAGCAAACAGACAGCAATAAACAAAGGCACTGAAATCAAGACAAGACTGCAGAAAAAAAGTACAGTGCTTGCCTACAAACAAACGCTATTCTGTTTCATTGTGAGGCTGTGAGAGCAAAAGGTTCAGGACATGGTTCAGGACATTTCATCTGTTACAGACAAGTTGATTGAATAGTTAAACCCATTAATATTACCTAAATTCACCCTATAGCTGATAGGAAGCCTTCATGTAAAGTATACAGATCAGAAATTACAGTGCAGACCGCACAGAGAGGTAAATAAAACACAAAGGAATCTGTTCAGGGTTTCAGAATGTGCCTCTGAGGAACTTCTGCCGGCCGTTTAAGATTTGTGTGTTTGTGTTTACATGCGCTGTCTCAGACGAAGAGGACTGTTTTAACTGTGCCGCACTGGTGTATTTGTGTAAGCTTTAACAAGCATGAACCAAAGTGTGTGTGTGTGTCTTTTCCTTCAGGAGGTGGGGTTAGCGCTGGATACGTCCCAACGCACCCTTTGCCTGTAAGAACCCAGTGTAAACTATCCCCTCTGCTGGTCCACCCTGGCCTTCTCACTGCTGAGAACTTGGCACTGTGCTTTCTCACTACAGAGATCTTAAGACAGCCCAGTTGGACTACCGACAGGATGGAGTGAGTGTTCCCATGGAGAGAGAGGCTGCAGTTTATCGGGGTCATTCGGGGTCTTGGCCTTGCATGGTTATTGGAGGCATATCTTGGTAGTAAAGGTTATATAGGCTGAATTCTTTATGGGCCGTTTTATAGGAGTTCTCAGCTGGCTGGGGAAGTGGTTTCTCTGTCCCCCGTGGCTGATCGTCACAGGGTCTAGCGCAAGCCGAATGTTTAGATTGGTGTATGTCAGGGCTTTGATAGTGCTCGTAACCGCTGGGAAGGCGGCGAGTGTTTGGTGGGCTGAAAAAACTACTTTGGTTCTACAATAGAGAATTTCCAAATCAGCCCCTTCTGCTGGGATATTGTGCATATGCTTGCTTAAATGTTTGTAAGAAGAAAATTTCGAAGAACTGATTTTGTTCTTGCAATAAAAAGTAAATCAACTTTTCAAAAATCCAAATCAACACTGGACACCATTAAAAAAAACAAAAAACAGAGAGACTCCACAGAATAAAATGTTTGGAAAGATATGAGTGTGAGAAAATTCCAACAGATTTATTTGTTTTCTTTCTCTTAAAGATCAACAAGTCTTTTAGATATCCATAGCCTGTGTTTCTGTGTGTCTCTTTTATTCCATTTTCTCTTCCTTTATCCTGCCACTATTCACAGTGGGTGGTATATTGTCTGAGCGAATGAGCAATTAATACTGTCTAAACTCTCTTTCCTTCCTTCTTCATAAACAGAGGCGCTTTTACCAAGGCCCTGCATGGCAACGCTGCATTCCTGTTATACCCGTCACTAACAGTTGCTTTAACGCTCGCTGTTGCCCGGTCACAACTGATATGTGTAGACTGGTATTGTCACTCATTACATTGATTAGCAAGCTGTGTAAACAAATGCTAATCCGTACTGACAGAAAAGGCCATAACGATGTGCTAAGCTTAAAATAAAATGTAGCGAGCAGACACACAGAAATTTACGCATACAAATAAACACAATAAAATGAAGTTTTCTCTCCTTTCTACCTAAACATATGTTTTTCCTATACATTTAGAAGCTACTGTTTTCAAGCTATTATATAAATATATATATATATATATATATATATTTTTTTTTTAAAGGCACCTATTATGCAAAACTGACTTTTACATGTTGTTTAAACATAAATGTGTGCTCCTTTTTTAATCCCCATAAATCACAAGCAGTGTCTCAGAACAAGCCATTCGTAGAATCTGTAAAATGTGACGTGACCCTGAGTGAGCCCATGTTTATCTTCAAGCTAGAGCATTTAAAAGCAGCATTCAAGTAAAAAATAACTTTCGTGGATTGATTCTGAGATCTTCCGAATGCATTGCGATTCTCCCTGGAATCGATTCTGAGCTTAGATTTTAACAGCAGATGGCACTCTAATCTAGATTTTATTCGCACACTCAAATGCTCATGAAGAAGAGTGCTGAAGAGCGCGTGTGTGTTAGGCTGAGTCATGTAATTTCACCTCGGCTCAGAATGCTTTTATGACGCGAGAGTAATGTAAACAGCCCACTGTGAACACCCTTGTAATTCAATTCAACCTTTTCAAATTTTATGAATGATTATTTTAGGTTTAAGTGTGTGTAAGGATTTGGAAACAAGCTGAGTACAGCTGTTTCTAAAGCATGCAGCGCCATCTGCTGTTCAAAACTAAGCCCAGAATTGACTCGAGAATGAATCACAAAAATCTCAGAATCGATGCTGAAATCATTTCTCGATTCGCGATGCATCGATTTATTTTCCCAGCCCTAATAGACAGCAGTATAGGTACTGTATATTTTGCTGCTGTCACTTAATACACAGATCTAATATAAACATTCTTTGCTGGGATTTCTTTCCAAGCTGTTTTACCTTCACAGACATAAATGACTGTGTTTTTGTAATCTGTGTTTTTAACATAAACTTATGTGTATTTGACAGTTTAAGCACAATAAGACATGAAAGAGAACTTAGTTAAGTACTCACATGCTATGTGACAGTTTCGGATATGTTCGCTCAGATAACCATATATCAGACGTTAAAACTAATTATGGCTTTAAAACGCATGATTTCAGAAAAATTAATAAAAACGTTGTTTAGCAGAGTATCTGAGGTACGAGCTGTAAAGGCACAGCCCTATTCTGGAAAAGGGGACGGGGAGCAGCTCATTTGCATTTAAAGACACATGCACAAAAACAGCGTGTTTCTGCTTCCACTCAAAATAGGCATTTTCAAAATGATATATTAAATAATTTGTGGGGTATTTTGAGCTGAAACAGACACATTCTGGGGACACCTGAGACTTATATTTTACATTATATATATATATATATATGTCAAGGATTTGCTTACCAGGAACTTGCGTTTCTGTTTCCAGTGAGAGCCCTGTGCATTGGTGTGGCGGTGAGCTTCTGTCACCATACGGATCAGCTCCCACTCTGAGCTGGTGGGTTCTGGCCGATTCTTCAGGGATTTGACCATCTCCTCCTTCTTCCGCTTCTCACGGTTCTCCTCAATCAAGCGCCGCTTCGCAACCCGCTTGGAGTCGTCCAGTACCACTACACAAAGGAGAAAAATGGGTTAATTCTTCCACTCGCGTGATGCATGAATCAACAAATCAATTTTAGTTATGGTCCTCTAAGTGGCTTTTCCATTTACATTTCACCTTAAAGATGTTTCCTGGAAAACGAGACAAATACTGAATAATGAAGTGATTCTGAGGTGCAGAATGGCGGTGACAGAACGAGTAAGAGCATCAGGGAAGGATCAAAGTAGAAACGAGACATCCATAAAACATTATAGAACAGAGGGAGAGAGAGGGAGTGACAGAGGAAGAAGAAATGTGGTCTGGGTTGAACATGTGCTGTACATATGTGAGGTATATGGACATATGTAAGGGAAACCCCAGACTGAGCACTTCAGTTTGCATAAGATTAATGTACATTCGCTGTCAGCATGTATTTGTACAGGTGCTGGTCATATAATTAGAATATCATCAAAAAGTTGATTTATTTCACTAATTCCATTCAAAAAGTGAAACTTGTATATTATATTCATTCATTACACACAGACTGATATATTTCAAATGTTTATTTCTTTTAATTTTGATGATTATAACTGACAACTAAGGAAAATCCCAAATTCAGTATCTCAGAAAATTTGAATGTTGTGAAAAGGTTCAATATTGAAGACACCTGGTGCCACACTCTAATCAGCTAATTAACTCAAAACACCTGCAAAGGCCTTTAAATGGTCTCTCAGTCTAGTTCTGTAGGCTACGCAATCATGGGGAAGACTGCCGACTTGTCCAAAAGACGACCATTGACACGTTGCACAAGGAGGGCAAGACACAAAAGGTCATTGCAAAAGAGGCTGGCTGTTCACAGAGCTCTGTGTCCAAGCACATTAATAGAGAGGCGAAGGGAAGGAAAAGATATGGTAGAAAAAAAGTGTACAAGCAATAGGGATAACCGCACCCTGGAGAGGATTGTGAAACAAAAGCCATTCAAAAATGTGGGGGAGATTCACAAAGAGTGGACTGCAGCTGGAGTCAGTGCTTCAAGAACCACTACGCACAGACGTATGCAAGACACGGGTTTCAGCTGTCGCATTCCTTGTGTCAAGCCACTCTTGAACAACAGACAGCGTCAGAAGCGTCTCGCCTGGGCTAAAGACAAAAAGGACTGGACTGCTGCTGAGTGGTCCAAAGTTATGTTCTCTGATGAAAGTAAATTTAGCATTTCCTTTGGAAATCATGGTCCCAGAGTCTGGAGGAAGAGAGGAGAGGCACACAATCCACGTTGCTTGAGGTCCAGTGTACAGTTTCCACAGTCAGTGATGGTTTGGGGTGCCATGTCATCTGCTGGTGTTGGTCCACGGTGTTTTCTGAGGTCCAAGGTCAACGCAGCCGTATACCAGGACATTTTAGAGCACTTCTTGCTTCCTGCTGCTGACCAACTTTATGGAGATGCAGATTTAATTTTCCAACAGGACTTGGCACCTGCACACAGTGCCAAAGCAACCAGTATCTGGTTTAAGGACCATGGTATCCCTGTTCTTAATTGGCCAGCAAACTCGCCTGACCTTAACCCCATAGAAAATCTATGGGGTATTGTGAAGAGGAAGATGCGATATGCCAGACCCAACAATGCAGAAGAGCTGAAGGCCACTATCAGAGCAACCTGGGCTCTCATAACACCTGAGCAGTGCCACAGACTGATCGACTCCATGCCACGCAGCATTGCTGCAGTAATTCAGGCAAAAGGAGCCCCAACTAAGTATTGAGTGCTGTACATGCTCATACTTTTCATGTTCATACTTTTCAGTTGGCCAAGATTTCTAAAAATCCTTTCTTTGTATTGGTCTTAAGTAATATTCTAATTTTCTGAGATACTGAATTTGGGATTTTCCTTAGTTGTCAGTTATAATCATCAAAATTAAAAGAAATAAACATTTGAAATATATCAGTCTGTGTGTAATGAATGAATATAATATACAAGTTTCACTTTATGAATGGAATTAGTAAAATAAATCAACTTTTTGATGATATTCTAATTATATGACCAGCACCTGTATATATAAGGAGCAGGGCTGCGTTCGTGATCCAGTACGGTCAGGTCCAAGCATCTGATGTAGACGCTTCTGTTTTGAGTTATTTTCTAATTTAATAATTTTTCATTACAAATTATATTAATTTAGAGATATAAGACAACTGCTGATGATCAGTGAACAGACTGATTTGAGATCCCCTCGTGTTTTCATTTGTCTGTGTGCAGTTTTGCATGGTCGGTGATTTTGTATGTTATTTGCTTGAGCGTGTGGGAGGTCACTCACGATCCATGGCCATGCCCACGGCGATGCACTTCTTGAAGCGGCACAGCTGGCACTGGTTGCGGGTGATCTTGTCGATGATGCAGCAGCCATCGTATTTACAGGAGTAAGAGGGGTGGAGATTCTTCTGGATGGTGCGCCTGAAGAATCCCTGAGAGACAGAGACAGTGAGGAGGATAAAACTGCTCTGGGTGTGTGTTCACGGTGTGTGTGTGTTCACTACTGTGTGCACTTGGATGGGTTAAATGCAGAGCACAAATTCCGAGGATGGGTCATAATACTTGGCCACACGTCACTTCACTTTCACTTAAAGAGTGTATTCAGAGGCAGGGAGTCAGACAGGTGTAATCTGTCACAAACTGTGCTTCCTGTCCCACATAAGCAAGTGGACAACAAAAGCTTTTTTGACTTGTTTTGCTGTAAAAATATCTAATTCTTTTTAAAAGCAAATTTAAGCACAAACCTATTTTTAAGAAATTTTTTCATCCAAAAAATGTTAAAGAGGGTTCAAAAAGTGCTAACATTTCAGTAGTCAATAAACATTTTTATAATATTTTAGTCTTAATCAGTAAAATTCAATATAATGAAAACGAATATGCTTTTGAGTGACTTCTCTCATTTAGGAGATTCAATACAAAAATAAAATGCAATACGATAAAAAAAAAAAACAAACAAACACAAAAAGTAAAAACTATTTTGGTTCCCAAGTACATTTGTTTTGTTTTCAGCAGAGTTGCTAAAAAAGCTAACATTCAGCAGTCATTCAATACCACAGCAAAAACTAATAGGCTTTTGAATGCATTCCTAGGGAATTCCTATAAAAAATAAAATAAATTAATTAATTAAATGACAGAATAAATAAAATAAATGTAAAAATTTATCAAATGAAAAAAAAACTAAACTAAACTTATAAATAGACTAAAATAACTTACACTACTAAACTTATAAATAAAATAAAAAAAATAAACAGAGCAAGTGCAAACATGAGAGCTGGAAAGCAGGTGCTGTCAGTCAACACTTGTTTGTGTACTTGATACTCACTGTTGACATCCCTAACTATAAGGATGCATATCTATATTACTGACAAATAAGCGAAAAGTCTGATTAGAAAATGTAGCCTTTTTTGCCCCTTTTTTATTGCAGTGATGGAATCTGCAAACTCTCAAGAATTCTTCAAATCAGCCTGTTTAGGCAGGAGTCCCAGTCAAAGACTTGCACAGCTGTCACTCACAATTCACTCCCTTCATGTGCAGAGAGACAGAGAGTGGATAAGATGGTTGACGCTATTCTTTAGGCTTGTGATTTGACAGGATTGAGAATGATAGGACTATAAGTTTCACAAATGACAACAGGCTGTTTTGTTGAACAGATCAGACCTGCGCCACACCATAACTCCACGTGAGGTGACAGTCTAGTATGTATATTGTCTAGCGTGCGGGGCTGAGATGTCTGTTAACACTGTGCACAAGTGATAGCAGAGATGTCCCACCTTACAGCCCTCGCAGGTGATGCAGCGGTAGTGATAGCCGGTAGCTTTGTCTCCACACACCACACACGGCTCATCCTTCTCCAGATAGCTGGGGATGTACCCTACCATACACAAAAAAATGATAACTGATAGCAACAAACAAGTACAGACATCAGCAAACCAACAACACAATACATATAAAATATAAAAAGCTCCTAGCTTCATATGCAAAGAAGCTGTTCGTAATTTCTAGAAAGTTTTTTCCTGTATATTAATTCTGTTTGGAGCTGCAATACTGCAGAAATGACATACTTCAGGCCTAACCGAGTACCTATTAAAGTCTTGTTAACCTTGATTGGTGAAAGCCCTGATGAGCCCGGAGTGAGTTTGAGAGTGTCACTGGACAACATTTAAGATCCGCCAGTGTTTGTGACATCTTAAGCTAGTTAACTGCCTTCATGCAAATTTGTGAAGCCCTTTCATAGATAAGAAACAGATTTTTAATTGCAATACATGCTATTGCATTCAGGAAGGGGAAATAGTCCACTGCCCACTATTTCACTAAATACTCAAAAGTCTGGAGTTTTAAAATGTTTTTTAAAGTCCCTTATGTTTACTTAGGCTAAATTTATTTGAATACAGTAAAGAAAGATAGTAGATAAAGAGAGTAATATTATGAAATATTACTACAATTTAAAATTCTGTTAATTCAAAAATGTCTAATCTACTAATTTACTATTATTAGCAATCTTGAAAACAGCTCAGTTCAAATACTTGATATTTGTTTTATTAAAAAACAGCATTTATTTGAAATAGTAATATTTTGTAACCATATACATGTCTTTACTAACATTGTTGATCAACTGAATGCATCTTTGCTGGATAAAACTGACCACAAACTTTTGAAAAACAGCTCATAAACTACTGTAAAAAACAATAATAAAAAACTAAACATATGTGATTTGCAGGGTTTGAGGGTTTAACTGTTTAAATGGTTCATTAACATCTGCAAAGGTTACCAGCAGGTGGTGCAAAAATGAGGCTAAACAAAAATTCAGACTATGTAAAGTATTAAATTTTTTAATCAGGATGCATTTTATAGACTTGTTTTAAGCTATCATTCTTTTTAACAACATACCCTATACAACATACACTAAACAGCAGTGTAGGTTAGCGTGGAATAGCAAATCTTACACCACACTGCTTTTAGCTTTCTTTCCCAAGTGAATGCGACAGCACCAGTATTGGAAAACTAAAAGGTTAAAGACGATTTTGGGACTAATCTAGTTTATTTGGCTGCTGTGGGCATGAGGTGGACAAGACAGAGCAGCAGGGAAAGGCATAAAAATGCAGCTACTGGAGGCCTGATGGGTCTTAACCGAGCAGCGATGGGGTGAGTAAATGTACTGAACTTCCTCAACTGAACAGCCGCTCCTTACACCAATACGAAGTCAATGCTTACAGAGCCCTTTAGTCTGGGAGAGCGATCGCTTTAACATGAGTTATAATATCCTAAAGGAGGATCACCAGAACATCACATAACAACAAGTCTATTGAGCTAACTGATGCTGGAGTTGATGTGAGGAGGATCACGGGGCAACTGAAAACCCTTCTCTCCTTCTAGGACTCTCGTGTGTTTCTCAGAAATGTGCAGTCAGTGATGCATTCTGGGAGGACAGAGGAGTGGTAAACATACTGCTAGGCAAGAGCATCCATGACTTCTGTGAGACATCTTACCAGACATGCTCTTCACCGAACACTGGCTGTTCTTTCTCTTCCTTTTCGGGCCATCGAGCCACCTGGGGAAAAAAAAGCAGAGAGACAGAGAGAAAAAGGTTGGTATTAGTACATTCCACAAAGATGGCACACAGGAAGTCTTTGTGCTGATTTGATGTCTGCAATTCCCTGTGGTATCACTTTATATTTTTAACCAGCACACATTCAGCTCCAAGTGCTTCAACAACATGACAAGCCTGTCATTTTGATTTGATGGAGTGAGGATCACAAAAAAGAAGATTGCAAATACAGGCAACCGTCAGAGCCACGGTACACGTATTCCTGACACGTTCATGTCCCGACTGCAAAAGGACCGAGCTCGTTCCGCTTCTCTCTTTTCAATAATTTCCTGCAACTTTCTCATTTATTTTAACATACCTAACATAATCAAGGTTGGTCCGCACTCTAAAATCTTTTTATTTGAATCAAACAGGAGATAAAATAGACAAACTTTTCGGCTATCTGCCTTAGTCAGTTTGACAATTCTTTATTTCTCAATGATTACATAACAGACGACATACATCAGGTGATTATAATTAATCAATCAACCAACCCACAGACTCCACTTTAACATCAAAAACTATAAAGATGGATGTTTTATTTAAAGACAATGCTACCTTTGGGTTTAAATAAGTATTTTGACCTTTGATATTTTGTGTTTTGATTTCCAATAACTCACAATAATGATAATTATTAAAATAAAAATATTTTTTAAATGTTCCTCTTTAAAAAGACTCTTCCCTAATATTAAAAATTTAAATCATTACAAAAATTTCCAATAATAATAATAAAACACCAAACAATTTCAAAACAACAAGGATTTAACCATGATAAAGCATCAGGAAATCCTTTTCAATGTGATTTGACAATTTAAAAAAATCTATATAATAATAATAAAATTGTAAAAGAGCTTATGAATATTTTAAAAAGAAGTCTTACTATTCATTAAAAAATAATAACAAAACGAGGTTTAAAAATTTTACAATAATACAGATTATTGTCTTTGAATAATACCCAAAACAAAACAAAAAACTATTAAATCCAATCCAAAACAAAGCACAACGAAACAAAACAACAACATTGAGTGATTAAGTGATTAGAAATGAAAAATCTCTGGAAGTAAAAAATATATATCCCAATATATCCCACTTCTGATCAACTTCTCAAAAACTATGTCCAGTTTTGCAGCCCACCAATAACATCAGGTCATCCAGCAGTAAGAACACCCATTCCGACTGAAGAGGCAAGAACATTGACACAGACTTTCTGCACTAAAATGACCAAACATCATTAATAATCAATGAGAGCTGGCGATTTCCGGAATCATGTGAGACAGAGAGAGTTGCTGATGTAACAAAGATGAGCAGGGCAAATGAGCAGTGATGAAATACGGCAACTACCAATCAGACTGCAGGCAGTGATCCGACTTATACAGCTGGACATCGTGGCTTAACAATAAAGCCACTCTACGACCTCCAGCAACATATACGTGTGAACACCACAGTCTCCGGGTACATCGAGTCTGGCTGTGATTAAAGGGCTGGAGTGGCTCAGCTCTACGCTGGGAGAAGGACAGCAGAGTTATGTAACAAAGTGTCCAAATAATGCAGGCAAATCTGCTAGCATTTGGTGCTAGTCTTTCAACACCCCTTCAACACCTTTGCCATCACTAACGCTAATGCTAGCCTCTTTAAATATACATCAAAAAGAGTTCGATTTCTAAAGGGCGAGCTGTTTTAACTCCACATGATACCAATAAGAGTGTATACGCAAGATCATGAGCTGGATTTTAAAAGACATAAAAATTTATTTAAACATTAAAGCTGTAGAGGTGGACGTCTTTCAGGTTACATAACAGCGCTTGTTATGTTTACAAAAATACTGTGGAGGTACAGTATCAGGTAATACAATAATACTGTAGTACTTTGATATACAGCCTCCGCTCATGTATTCATATCCTATTCTAAGAATCCCAATGGTACTCATTTGTTAGTGTCTCGAGTTTGCCCTTTTCTTATTTGATAGAATCTTCTGGAAATTACCAAGAGAACACAAAACAAGGTTCATGTGATGCGCTCCCTTAAGCCATCGTGATGTCACACACATAAACACAGAGAAGGCCATCTTTGTTCAAAGCCATGGGGAAAAGATTATAAAAGGTTCAAAGTCTAATACTGGCTTGTGTGTTCTTTTGCTCGTCACATTGTTTTTGTCATTTGCTGTATTGATTCTGCAGCTGTGGAACGTCATTTATGAATGTCATTTAATATGTCTGACTGAGGTTCAGTGAGGACGCAGAAGCCTCTACATTTTTGCTCTCTCGTTCTCTCGGGCACATGGAAATGTCACTCTAAAGCCGCGTTGTCTTCGTCACAATCACAATCACTATTGATTTTACCAATACAACTGTCAATCATCCGCTGTCCTCATGAGAACCTGCTCGTCACAAAGAAAGCATTGCAGATTTCACAATTCAGACAGGCAACAACTTTGACACACCTCAAGTAATTTAATCACAATTCCATCACAGCAAAAGCAATGTGCAAATATCCCTTTAAGAAGATAAACATATACAGTGCCATAGAAAGATGGGCAGACAGAGGCATAAAATAAGATAAAGCTGCAACACTTACTATAAAAAGAAACCTCAGAGGATTCTGCCTAGTCAGAAATGGATGGGAGGGTAAATCAAATAAATAAATAAATAACAGCCAAGTTAGCACTTGCTCTCTGCAGAAACATCAATTATTCCAGATCCAAATGGAAGAGCTACACAACTTTCCCATTAAAAGGACAGAGGACAACCGCTGTAACATCCGAGGGGAGAGGTTGCAGTTTGCACAGTAATACTGTGATACGAGCCGGGACTGAGCTTCTATCGTTTTGCGCACAGAGCAACGAACAACCGGCTCATAATCGGTCCGATCTGATGATACTAAAACAGATTCTCATTAAATTCTCAGATGCAGCAGCATACATGATTCAGAAGTATCAGAAATCTGCACGTTGAGATAGAATATCACGACCGATGCAGCACAGAAGATGAAGCCTCAAAAAAGACGTCCACAGATAGGAACCTGAGGGTTTTGAAGTAGATTCCCTAGACCATGAAGAAACCCGTTCTGGATTTTCCACACTTTTTACCAATGAATTACCATCGGTAATGGCTTTGCATGATTTTTCCATTCATGCTCATGTTTAATAATATTAATAGTAGTAATAACAGTAATAAAGTACAACTAACTACTACAAACTAATAATATTACAAATAATACTAAAAATAAATTGCTGCTACTACTATTACTACTACCAATTATAACAAAAATGTTATAATATAATAATAATAATAATAATAATATAAAATATAAGCAATTAACAATATAACAAAAATAATATGATAAAAAATATTTATATATTAGGATTTACAATGCATTTATAGTGACTGCACAGATTTCTAGGTGATGAAATAACATAGCAAAAGTGGAAAAATGCATTCCATTTATAAATTTTATGCACTGATTTAGAAATGTTCATTAAAAAAAGATTTGATAAATTTTCCAGGTTTAGATATCCCAATTTTATATCTGATATCAGATATCTGCAATCTTTCCATGATCGTGGGAACCTTGTTAACACCGTTACGAGAGCAGCATGACTAGGCTTGTAGAGCGATACAGGTAGGAGAAGCATCTCACCTGATAACGCAGTGGGATTGGAGGATGTGCATGGTGAAGACGAAACGCTCCGCTGTTCTTCAGGATTATAACTCTTCACCACATCAACAGAGCGAGCCGTATAAAGACAGTCTGACTGAATTCTCTTTGATGCCTCTCTTGCATAAGTGCTCTCTCTCTCTCTTGCTGTCGTTTGGCAGCCCTCCCTCTCTTTTTCCCCTCTGCCCGCTGTCTCTCTAACTGAATTTCCCGACTGTTCTTTACGAATTTTTCTAAGAATCCCTCGTGAGAGATTGTCTCTCTCGCTCTTAATCCCTTCCGTGGTCTGTGATTGGGTGTTGTGATCTCTCTCGCGGGCGGTAATCCAGGGTTAAGAGCAAGAGACGGTGAGATTGGGTGAGCAGTGTGATAAAGCAGGAGAGATGGAGCCTGAGATATGCCAGCGCCCATAAACATGCCAACTGGTTCTGTCACCTCCGGTTATTTTCACCTTTATTTACTCCGTAACTTTGTGGCGTATTTATATCCAGTGAGGTTTCATGGATCCTCTATGACAAGGCAAACACAGTACAAGCGGTGACAGTGGGTTAATTCAGGTGAATAATATAAATAAATAAAATGAGTTTGGCAAGTTTGGGGAAAAAAAGAACCATCACACTACAAAACTCCACCCTGAATTTGATGCACAGCGGCACATTGTTCAAAATTTTGTGGTAAGATTTTAAACATATTTTTGTTTAACAGAAACCTCTTGTGTGCACATCTAGGCTGGATTTAAGTTATAAAAAATTCAAGTTTTACAAGTTAAAAGAACTGTTCTAATTTAACATTTTAAAATGTAATTTATTATTTTGATGGCAAAGCCATTACTCCAGTCTTCAATGTCACATCTTCTAAAATGCTGATTTGGTGTTCAAGAAACATTTCTCATTATCATCAGTGTTGTTGTGAACCTCCTGTAAGTTAAAAATCTCTTTACTGTCACCTTCGATCCATTTAATGAAGCCTTGCTGAAAAGTATATTTAAAAAAAAATTTAATTAAAAATGACGGACACTTTTGTGTTTGTGTATGTGTTTGTAAAGACATTTAAAAGACATGGCAAGTAAATCCAATTGTAAGGGGATTGAATGAATTATTCCCATAAAATGAAGTGCTGAAATCAAAGCTTTGCTTTTTAAGAATCAGTGGCGGAGCAAGGCGTGATTTGAGTGGCAGGAAGCTGAGAGTCTTAGGATCTGTCAAGTTGCATAGAGAAGTCTTATGCAAAGAGAAGTTTTGGAGTCACTCCACCTCGCGTTTCCTTCCTTCTAAATCCCTCATTGTGTGTTTGCAGTTTCCCTCTCTTTCTCCCTTGCTGTCTCTCGTCTCTCTGCCAGCTTTATTAGAGCTTATTTTAGACCCTGTCTAAATGTGATCTGGCAGCTCCCAGCTAATGTCAGAACAAAAGCCACGTGCACGCTCGCAAAGAGCAGAGAAGAAAAGAAGCTGATGGGATGCCGCTAAATGTATGTAAATGTGCATTCACACTTTTATGTGTTTGTCTGGGGGGCGCTGGCATGTCTGCTTGAGAGGGTAGATGAGATAAGCAGTCTGCAAGCCTCACGTGACTATAGCTGGAGGGATGGTGGCGCTGTTGTCTAAAGCTGTTCCTCCAATATGTGTCAATGTCTGTATTGGTGCCACACTGCACTTTGCACACACAATTTCTCAGATGAGAACTGCTGGGTTAGTGTTGTGAAGTTTGTATGTTGGTGATGATAATCAGATTATGCTGTAGATGTTGTAGAACAGAATGTGTGAAGAACCTAGTAATAGACGTGTGCAAAGATTCCAAGTATTAAAGGGGTCATGAAATGCAGTTTCAGATGCTTATATAATGTTTCCTGAGGTTATTTTTATAAAGTTTGCAATGTTTTTTTGTTGTTTTTTTGCATTTTCAATCTCTATGAAAAACACTCAATTTCAAAAGGCATTGCCTCTTGCAGAAATCGGAGTAAATGCCCACTGCTGTTCGTGCAGTGAAAATATACCACAGGCAACATTCCTCTAACATTTATATTATTTTTCTGATCTCAAGAACCTTAAATATAACAACAGCCTACTTTTAAAGAATACACAAAATACGGCCAAAAACACAACTACAAAGTCTTTACAGGGATAGTTCACACAAAATTAAAATTCTGTCATTAATTACTCTCCCGCAAGAACTTTGTTTATCTTTGGAACACAAACTAAGATATTTTTGATGAAATCTGAGAGCTTTCTGACCTTGCATAGACAGCAACTCAACTACCAAGTTCAAAGTCCAGAAAGGTAGTTAGGACATTGATAAAATAGTCCATGTGACATCAGTGGTTCAACCTTAATTTTATGAAGCAACGAGAATACATTTTGTGCGCAAAGAAAATAAAAATAACGACACGGGTTCATGACAGTACAACGCATTCATGTGATGCTGTTGATGCAGGAGCTGAGAACAATTGTGACGTCACAATTCTCATAGTTTTAAATGCTGGGAACATTAAATTGAACAAACCAATCAGATCATGAATAGAGTTTCATGGCTGAACTAACCATTTAATCATTTCTCTTGCATGTTTTGCCAATCTTAAACTTAAAAAGGTCTTGGTTATTTTAGATAAATCATTTCCCAAATGTTTTGGTGATTCCTCAATTACTAAAACTGAATTACAAAAACTAAAACTGAAATCGCACAAGAAATAAAAACTATAACTAAACTGAAATTTAAATATACTGGAGAACTATATATTGAAAAAGCAAACTCATCATGAGTTCCCTCACAGGGTGAAGGCTTCAGTGCTCTGCAGGCAACTTGTCTGTCTGATTAAGGTGGATTACACCTTTCCAGCGGATAGACATGCTTTACTGCAAACAGCAGGAAAATCCTGTCAATTGAGTTCATGCAAATCTAAGAGCTTTTAAATGTAAATGGTGAAGATCCAGAAACATGTCAGCTGGAACAGATTAAAACCATGTAAAAACATTAGGCTCTTCTGACCACTTTGGCACATTGACTCAAACAGGCATGCAGTGTTTACATAAACACAAAAGAGCTACGTGATCATGCCTGATTCGTCTCCACACATCTCAAGTTTGAAATCAGCCCAGACATCTGTGGAACGCTCTGATACAGTTAGTTTACCACAAACTAAACGGTATGGTCAAAGACTGTTTGCTGTAATAGTGCCAAACTGCCAACAAACATCAAATATAACCTTAATCAAGTGATTCTGTGTGGAATATACTTTAATTAGTAAGATGAGTTTGAATTATATCACGTTATGACATTGCCATTAGATCCACCAATGGCTTGAGTTCGGGGTGGGGCTAAACATCTTCTTAAAGAACGGCAAATAAGAGGAGGTTTAAAGCTAATTCTCACTTACTCTGGAAAAAAACCCCATCTGAACCCCTATGGAAATGAGGCTTGGAAAGGTGATTGTAAGGCGGTTAGTAAAAGTGGCGAGGAAGCAGGAGAGCAAGTAATGAAAGTAAGGGAAGAAGAAATCAGATGAACGGAACCGTGTGATTGCTACCCCTGTTCTTTGATTTAACCCAGAATGCTGTGCTCTGTGATCAGCTAATCTACTGACAGGTGGCCTCTGTGTAATTTAGATGAAGGGCCCTCGTTTAATCACTTCTTGTGCGAGAATGCTGGGAATCTGACCCCACATTCCTGGGGTCTTGACCATTATATGCGCGCACGCACGCACGCACACACACACACACACACACACACACACACACGTAAATATGGGTCTGCAGCAAAGACAAAGTTGTGTTGGGGTCCTGATGTATGGCCTTGTGTGGCAGCTCCTGTGTTCCTTATGATGCTTCTGTGTAATTAAATGCGCAAACTAATAATTGAGCAGGCTGATTTAATGCTGATTAATCTAGAATAACATTTATAGACTAATTAGAGGATAATGCATTAAAGGGGTCATTGGATGCAAAGTTCACTTTACAAGATGTTTGAACATAAATGTGTGTTGGAAGTGTGTGTACACATCCATCCTATAATGATAAAAATCCACCCAGTGGTTTTTTAAAATCCCTATTTTAAAATCCCCTTTCTCAAATCAGGCTGTTCTGAGGTTCCTGTCAGAATGACATAGCTCTGCACAGGTCGTTCCCATGATAGTTGACTGACAAGGCCGTCTTACCTTAGACCCCGCCCTGAGTGAGCTAAGAGCTGTCTGCCATTGTGTCGACTCCGGTGCAGGGGAAAACAAGAATGTCTCTGATTAAGCGATTGAGGTGTTTTGTTGTTGGATGTAATAATGAATATAGCAGTCGTCATTTACTCCCGACATCTGAGCCGCTGAAGATGCAGAGGATTAACGTTACTTTAGTTTTTGAAGGGAATGCACCAATCCCCGATCTGCCTAAATGCGTCTGTTCGCGCGAATCATTCGTGATCCAGCTTCATCTACAGAAGAAGTGAGTATAAGGGTTTTTTATGAATCTTTGCAAATCGCCTTTCCTAATAATGTGCTAGTTAGCCAGTTTTGTTTACAGTCTGCTCGTCACCCCATGGAAGAGAGGGGCGGGGTCAGTAGAGCTCATTAGCATTTAAAGCGACATGGACTAAAAAACAGCTTGATGAAAACAGTGCTGATTTTGACAGGGGAAAAAGGGTGTTTTTTTACACTAAATTTTAACCAAAGTATGTTATAGACTTTTCATTAAGACCCTAAAGAATCATATCAACTAGTGGAAAATGGGCATCTGATGACCCCTTTAAGTGGGGTGTAAAGTGGTAAAAATGAAACTTCAAGACACATGCCTTCAGCTATACATCAGGTCAGGATATATATATACATAGGTCCCTATGATTTTTTCGACGTGGAAAACGTAAATGGAATCACGGAATCCAGTCATAAAAATTAAATTTACTATAAATGGAATTGATGCGGAATGTCAAGGAATTTGCCAAATTATGGATTAATAAATTAAAAGTAGATCATTACACTTAATCAAAACGCGATATGGACTAGTGTTTGTGAACATTAAGCCCCAAAAACTATTTAAATATGAATCCTGCACAGATGTGAGGTTCCGTTTACTACACACTTACAGAAGCACACGTAAGGCTAGAGGTGTTTTCAGCCTCTGCCTCCTCAATATACAGTACGAGTACATAAACATAAACAATCTCTAGAACTGTTCTGAGAGTCACTTCATGAAATTTTTACTATCTCACTTTTGACTCTTTACTTCTTTATATCATACAAACAGAAACTTGTCAAACTTGTCAAAATAAAAGTTGCGTTTAACTTAAAGAAATGATAACAGGAATATATTACTTAATGTAGTGAAAGTTTACTACTACTAAAATAATTAATACAACTTTTTTATTTTTTATTTTTTTTTTTTAAGGAATGTTCACTGGAAAAATATTTACCAGAATTTATTTACCAGAAAAATGTGAATACACAACAGTATTTCAGAAAAAATAAATACAATTAAATAATAAATAAATTTTTTGATAAAAATCAATTAATTAGACGTGCTTTTGATTATTAAAATTGAATGAAATCATTAAAATAGAATCCAGAAAATTAATGGAAAACACAGAATTTGTTAAATATAAAACTGAATTTGAGAAAAATAGTAAAACATATCACAGGGCCTTAAAATTTTCATTTTTGTTAAACTTTTAATAAATTGCTGATATTGTGTAAGTTTCATGATTTCAACTATTTAGACATGCTTTTTGATCAATATTTTTTTATTTAACCATTAAAACAGAGTCTAGAAAAATTTAAACGGAAATAAAAAACAGAATTTGGAAAAAAAAATAAATAAAAATAAAACAGATTTCATACGGCCCTATATACATATACATCCCCCCCCCCCCACACACACAATAATTATATTAATTAGTGCTGTGTTCTATACATCGATGTGACGATACGAGTATCGATACAGCTTTCCCTGTATCGATATTGTGGCACGTGTGCAGCAATGGACTGTGCTTAATTTGAATACAAGAACTCCGTTTAAAATGGAGTAGAAAAGTGTGAGGCGCGCGCAACGTGATCTGTTTGAGTGAAGGCAGCACATTGGTTTAGAACTCTTCTCATTTTTATTTTTATTTTTTAAATGTAGAGTGCGCTAATTTGCGCAATGATAACCTACCAGCAATGTTAAGATGATTTTTGAATATATTAATATGAGTACATTACAATATAAATTTATTAGAAAGAGTACATTATTATTTATGGGCTTAAAAACAAGATGCAAACAAACAGAATACTGGTGGGGAGTGCCCAATGTAAAAACGAAACGCATACCATTACCTATATTGTACTGTGGTACAGTTATGGAGGCCCTTCATAATGCAGAGGTCAACTGCCTGCTCTGCCAATAGTTAGCAATGGCCCTATAGTATGCAGTGTTTAATAAACAGCTGTTTTACTAAATTCTGCTGAGGTGAAATTCAGTGCAGTCCTGTACCGTGATACATATCGTATCGTGGCCTCTGTATCGGGATACGTATCATATCATGACTTTGCTGTTGATACACAGCCCTAATATTAATATGTACTATTATGCTAGTACTAATATTTTTGTAGTGCTGTAAACAGAAAAACCTAAAGCTACAGATTAGTTGACCTCACTGCCAAGTCAACTAGTTGACCAATGTGACACAGTAACAACACACCTATCCTCAACAACTCATTAGGTATCTGAGGTCAGTGAAGCAGGAAAGCAACAATAGATGTGCTAAATAAAGAAATCGCTCAAGGACAGATCACACATTAGGCATTTCACACACATACACTGAGATGGAAGACTTGTTGTGTTGTGCTAACTGGCAGAAACACAGCTATTGGCTTTAAAACAAACGTTTTTAGAACATGAGGGGGCAGTCTGTGCTGTCCTGCTAAACCAAAAGCCTATACGGCAGCATGTATGTGTGTGTCTGTTTGCGTGTAAGGTTTGAGAGCGTGCTGACTTTGGACAGTAACAGGCATTCTTTAAGGCTTTTGTGAACTTTCCTGTCGGCTCCAGACCTTATATAAAATGTGTGTTTAGAGTAGATGCTGAGGTAAAGGCTAGTCTCTTAGCGTCTGCCTTCGGACTCTAAACCACAGCGTAGAGCCAGCACCACGCTCACTGTGAGATTCACATAAATGGAGCCAGTTACCGGGAAAACTGAATTATGTAGGAGACTGTGTGCATTGACCAGAAAATTTGAGTTTCCCGAAGCGTCACTATGTGAAATAAAATTCGATAAACACACACACACACACACACAGCAGCATACTGTGCATACTGTACAAACTCAACTTATGAGCATTATGACTAACGTCGTAGCTTCACTAATGAGTCTGGACTCTCTTGTGAGATCAGTTCTTAAAAGGCTCACCGTTTCTCTTCTCCCTCTGATTGGTTTGGGTCCTGCTCCTTGGGCATGTGTTCCATTCACCTTATTTCCATCCAGCAGCCAATCATGTGAGACTGAGGCGGGCCCCACCTTCGAATGCACGCCTGTCATTCGCGGGTTGTGATGAGTCAGACAGTCATCGGACGGCTCTGTGGAGCGACGCTCGCAAACAAGCCCACCTCACTCTCCAACTCAGACGGCCAGTGATAATGCAGTAATATGTGATGAGGTCTGCGAAAAAAAGAGAGAATCACAATTAGCATGTGCACTAATCAGCGCAGAATGCTGCAAAAACATACGGTGATGAAAAAGAAACCAAGATCAAACAGTAAGTGTTGCTTTCGTTCACAAAACTTTGCGAGTAGAGGAATGTTTCCTGGGGAAATGAAAAAGTTTTGTGAGTGAATGCAAAGTTTCTCAGGGGAGTGCAAAACTTTTGTAAGTACACAAAAATGTTCTCTGGGAGGCAAAAGTTATTTTATATATATATTTTATGAATGCTCAATACAAACTATAAACTTACTCATTATTGATAAATGTTATGTTTATTTTTAATTAATAGATTTTATTTGTTTTGATCTTCATAGCATTTTTACCACTAAGGTCACTAAAATTTTAAATTTACAAATATAATGAATCACAACATGAATGTATTAATTCCTCCAGTCTCATTTTTATGGGGTCAATACAAACTATAAGCTTGCTTATTAATTGATTGATTGATTTTTATTTATAATTTAGATATTTTATTTGTTTTGATCTTCATAGCTTTTTCACCACTTAAATTGAAAATTTACAAATAAAAGTAATCTTATACCAGTGTATCAATTCTTCCGATCTCATATTATTTATGGGGCACAATACATACTATAAACTTATTTATTTATTTTTTCATAGTTGATAGATTTTATGTTTATTTATAACTTTATTTTATTTGTTTTGATCTTCATAGCATTTTCACCAGTAAGGTCACTAAAATTAAGAGTTTAAAAATAAACGTGATCTTATATCACTGTATTAAAAAATAATGCATTTCAACAATAAGGTCACTAAAATTAAGAGAGTTTACAAATAAAAGTAATCTTGCATCACTGAAATAAATAAATAAATACTCCAGTACAATAACTCTGGTCTACATTCTACTCTGAAACTGAGTGTCAGATGTGTGTGCATCCCCCTCCTCTTTTAGCCATCTATCCCATGTGACTTGCTTCCCATAAGCTCTCCAGAGCATCACCGGCTCACTGGAGACAGCGAGCACACTTTCCAGAAAATAACTCCGATTAGGAGGGCCGTAATCCCATCTCTTCCTTTACCACATACTGTGCAAACCCATGAGCTCACGTGCACCACTAGGCTGCTCTTTCACTTCTTTGGCAGAAACAATGCGTCTTAAAACCTGTGTAAATCACAAGGCCTCGACTGCCTCGATAATCTGGATTAGGTGGTAGGATATTGAGAAAGACAACGATTACGGTTGCACAGGCCACGGATTCTGATGAGCTGGACCATTTCAAGTGTCACTTGATGTAGACTTATTTTAACTGTGCAATTGTGTATGCAGACTGTACTGAAATTGACATTGTATTGAAATTGAAGTCTAAACATAACAGATGAGATTAGACAAAGCAAGTCAACATGTACAAGCAAATTAGGGATTTGGCAACACAACAAATCGGTCTCCAAATGTAGTCTCTGTTTTGCTGTTGTCACAGGTCAATAAGGTCAGACTAAGAGTCCAAAAAAAGCCACTGATCCAGGATTCTTTTTATATGGACTATTAGTTATATTATCAAAAATAATACAGATATTCAGTAGTTTTGATGTTATGTGTGCATCTGTACAAAGCAAGGGCAGAGACTGAGCAGCTGCAGGAAAACTGCAAGACCTGAATTATGCTTAACATGAGAACAGATTTGAGCTCAGCTTGCCCTGTCAGGTGCTCTGACAGATACGTGTGCTAACAGATGCGGTGTGCTGTTTGAGACGTGTTTTAGTCATTCCGTTATTTAACTTAAGTTTCACAGGTATATTCTCGCTTCTAAATGAAAGAAAGTCACATGAGTATTTCCATTTTGCATAAAGGCTTGTCCTGACAACAAGCAAGTCTATACTAAACTTCACAGATTTCACGTCAAACGAGCACAACAGAAAGGGAGCACAATAATTCGGACTAAAATATACATTTTATATACTTTTCACTAAAATGTTTGTTGTTAGATGTTATGTGTTATACGTGGCACAAGCAATTGTATGAGAGCAGTAACTGTAAAGGACTAGTTTAATATAATTATTATATTTAGATGAGTGAAAATGTGTTCCTCCGTTTTTTTATTTTCATTTTAATTTAGTGATTTTAATGTCTGCTTATTTTGCTCACAATGTACAGTCTAGACTACACAAATAAATTCACTATATTCGCTTTAAAAACAATCTTCAGTTTTTATTGTTTGGGGAACAACACTGGGTTGGATGTTGAATCATATATTTTTAAAATACATACAGAAATTTAAAATTGGCCTTTAAAAAATGAATTAATTGATTTATCAAGAAATAAATCAAATTGCAGCCCTAGTTTAATAATTTTGTTGCATCTAAAAACAGAAGTACTGAACATTCAGCCCAGTATGCAGAAAATACCGATATGTATAATTGCAATTTTCCATCAGCCTAAAAATACAGAGAAATGATTTTTGGCCCGTATCGCTCAGCCCTAATTCTTTCTACAAGTTGTCTGGCCTCCTCTACAAAGGCGTTTTCAATGAAAACTGATATCTCGAGGCTAATTCACAAAGCGATCTGCTGACAGATGTGCATGGGTAAGTGTATATCAATGTTTCTTTTTTTCTATTATGCTCACAGTTACTAAGCGCACTCCCCAAACACAAACCAACGTGGAATATGCCGTACGGCCCTCTGAATCCATTTATGAATGGGTGGCTCTAGACCAGAGAGGGGAATTAGATCGTTTTATTGTGTGTGAAGAGAAAGAAAAAGATCTGGCGGCTTAAGCTCAAAGCTTGAGAAAGCACGATCACAGAGCCGAGTGCTGCAGGACTCCATGATAGGCGTGTACAGATACGGCGGGGATACGCTCGCATATCACTGAATCCGAACAGCCCATATTCTGACTGCGGAGGTGCTTGGTGATTCAAGTGCATGTCTAGTATATGACGCAAGCCTTTGACAATGAAGCCAAGAGGACATTTGTTCTGCATTAGTTAATGCTCAGCTGGCCTATCATCTTTCATCAGACTTGCCTGTTCGCATATTCGCCGGCCTAACAGGCCTTTTCATCTGCTTGTCCGGCTGATGTGTGTTCAAGTGTGTTCCCATCGATTGTGTGTAGAGTTAAGTGTGTGTGTGTAAATGTTTTTAAGCTGGTTATTACCAAAATATCGGTGACGCTTGGCGGGACTGCTGCAACTAATCACAATAATTAGTCTCCTATGATTAACAAAGGATTCGAGAGGATTATGTGTTATGAGAGAGTAGCTTATGACAAAGTACTTTAAATGGTGACGCTGCCTCCTGATTGGTGGACGACCCTTTATGGGATTGTTCAACCATAATTGAAAGTTCTATCTAATTTTTTTTAACCCTCATTTCATTACCTGTATGACATTTTTATTGTTTGGAGCAAAAAAAAAAACATGTTTTAAAAAAATGTTCATACTGCACTCTTCATACAATAAAAGTGGATGGGGACTGGGGCTATAACGCTCTAAAAACACATAAAAAAAAAAAACATGGTTTACATGGTGACTTATTTGGTCACCATTTACTTCCACTGTACAGCATAGCCTATTCAGAAGATAGTGATGACTAAAAATTAATTTACTTGACGCCTCATTGATAAAACTATGCATTCAGATGACAATTTATTCACTGTGGAGGATTACGTTTTTTTTGTTTTTTTTCTTCTTAACAGCTTACGCTTGCTGTAGTGTACGGTGGTCCAGTAGTGCACAACGCAACGGAACAAATTAAGCTGCAACACAGCACAATTAGCACAACACAGTGGAAACAAGTCGCAACACAATGAAATTTCCACAAAACAGTGGAAACAAGCCACAACACAATGAAATTAGCACAACACAATGGAAACAAGCCACAATACAGCAAAATTATCACAATGCAATGGAAACCAGCCATAACACAGCGTAATTAGTCCTATGCGTTGTGTTGTGGCGATTTTGTTGTGTTGTGGCGATTTCATTGTGTTGTGGAGATTTCGTTGTGTTATGCACTACTGGGCCACCATAGTAGTGGAGTGGTGATGTAATATTATTCTTGCAAACAGTTTCCAGTATTTCTGAAATAAAAGTCTGATTAAAAAAAACAGAAGGCAAGACATTCTGCATTCAGACTGCAATGAAATCACTGACACAGACTAGCCCCTGCACTTTTTTAATTACCTTACATCTCCTATGAGAAACAATTACTGTCTAAACAGGGCTTAGGGCAGTGGTTTTCAAACTTTTTTCAGAGCGACCCTATTTTTTTTCTTTTTAAATTGTCGCGACCCATATATGCCGGAAGGATGCTCTGTTCCAAAATCAAAATCACTGTCGGTGCTTCTGAAATTAGTGAGGGTGCTTGCCTTCATGCACATCTATTCTGACATATCATATTTTGTCCAGTCTATAGTTATGATTATCACAATGTCATTGCAATTTCGAGAGAATATGCGGATGTCACTTCCAAACGTTTGTTGCAAGTATGACACATTGGTCCTCTTAGCAGCATGAAAAACGAAACTTTTATTCAAATTCTGAATGGAGAATAGGCTATATACAGCAAAGAAAGCGTGCAAAATGCGCTTCCTTTATCGCAATCTCTAATTCCGCTATAATCAATCTGTCAACACAGCACAATTAATCTCTTATTTACATCACCTACACTTTGTTCATTATAATCAGAGGATTCGCGTCGCGAGCTTCCAGAACTCTGGGCTGAACAAGAACACTCGTGTTCTGAGCGGTGAGTGGATTCTGATTCACTAAAGCTCCTCTGATTGGCCATTGCGTTATAGAAATCAACAGATATGTCTCTGATTTGCTACAATGTACAACGCTGCAAAAACAGAGCGCAAACACAAATACACATTTGATTCTGACCTGAGGCGGCTGCCGGTTACTTTCGTTTTGTTGTTTATGTTATTTAGTTGCTTCTTTCCTGAGTCTACTTGGTTACATACGTTTTCTTTAAATCATCCTGGCGACCCATTTTTTTTTGTCGCAACCCAGGGTTTGAAAACCACTGGCTTAGGGAAAAGAGCAGCGTAAACACTCTTCTAAATATCTTCTTTTGTGTTCTACGAAAGAAAGAAAGTCACAAGGTTATCAAAAACCATGAGGAAGAGTCACAGAATTTTGGGTCAACTACAAAGCCATTTAAGTCTAAAATGTACACGGACAATATTGTCGCTGCCCAGGCCTGTATACTGTAGGAGGTCTACCTCTCTCTCCTGTTCAGACAAGGTCAAAGTCATAAAGCCTTATACAATCAAACATACGGGATCTATAAATGTAGCTTTACAAGGCAGGGTTCCTGTTAAACATGCAACTGAGCGAGAACAGGGACAGGAGGGAGACCAGGAGAAAGAGAAAGAGAGAAAGAACACAGCAGATTAAGTTTAATTCAGCATAGGGCCATAAACAGGTAAAAAAAAAAAGAGGGGTGGTGTTTGTTAATGATGACTGTTTGTTTTAGTGTGTGTGTGTGTGTGTGTGTGTGTGTGTGTGTGTGACTGTTGTAAAAAGTGCAAAGGAAGCCAAAAATGCACAAAGGCCACATAAATTTTAAAGTGGAGCATTGCAGGTATCTTTGACACTGCACCTGTGTACGTGTGGGAGTGGGTATGCTGTGTGTGTAAAGGGGCAATGCTTGACATATGTTGACACAGTGCATACATTGGATACAAAAACTGCAGCAGGTGCAGCTGAGTAAGGTTTTTGGCCTCATTTTTCTTGCTGTAAGTTTGTCGCTGTTTTCTGCATTCTCAAATGTGCCACTAAAACTTTTTTAATTGGCAAGAAGAAAGTGGACTCTGTTTCTCTCTTCCCATTTTCCTACTTTCTTCTTGCCCTTAATCCAATGCTTTAAATGCTGGTTTGAAAACAGCGTGAAAAAGAATAATTACATAGTATGTTGCAGAGCGAAACGGCCTCTGTTAATTAGCCTCTCTCTCTCCTTCATTCTCTTTTTTTACAATTACAATTATATTTATTTAAAAATTTTTACAACACAACAGCAGTACAATGAAATTACACAATAAGTTATAAGATGGTTAAAAGATAGGCATTTTCATCTAGTGGGATTTGACAGGTTGGTCGCTATACTTATGAACAGCTAATGACAGAGCACTGATGATCCAGGAGATAAAGATTCTGGATTGTGATTTGATATGATCTCAGTGAAGGCCACGTTGAATTCCAGTTAGAGCGCACCATCCTTTAAATGAATGCTTCACAAAGAAACCAAGGCAAGAAGAGATCCTTATATAACCAATCAAACTCGCCGCCTTTGAAAAAGAGCATTTTGTATGTCAAAGAGATTGAAAAATGCTACTTTGCTTGATTGCCGATCTCAGCCTAACTAAAAGATCTAATGCACAAATCACACATATGCTTGCTGAATAGCACCTTCACATTAAAATAAAACTGAAGAAACACCTTCCTCGTGATTGTGTGCCTAAAATACAATTATATCTGAGCACAGCCTCTAAAATCAGAGATGGTGGCAGATTTAGCTTACAACCAGGTGTTGAGACCAATTGTTTTTATCTGGGTGGTTAAATGCAAGAAATATCTAGTCACATACAGTATGTGTTTTCCTTTTAGGAAAAAACAACAAAAACAAAACTTTAGGTATTCTAGATAAACGTACACTAGTCAAATACTAGTACAAAAAACAAGTCACCAAAGCCACTTTTTTGTTTCATTTGGAGCTTGGCGAGTGTTAATATTGGACCCTGTCTCACTTGTCCTCCTTCCCAGCAATTGCTGTTTATATTAGGTGGAGTGGGCTGATAAAGCTGTGTGATTGATGGCTGGTTAAACTGCCTCTGTAAGTCACCACATGCCTGATTATTGTCTCTCGGTAGCTGACCTTTTAGTAGTTGTTACTACAACCTGTCAGGTTTACAAAGAGTGGATGAGAAATGGTTTAGAAAAGGACAGAAGAGAGAAGTTGAAAGACAAGAGTGGTCAACCTGTATAGATCTTTGGGAAGGTTGGCCAATGGACAGTTCTAATGCTGGTCTATATAGAGTTTTAAACTTATATAAAATCTTTAGTATTAAACAGGTTTTGTTTACAATCAATGTGTGAATTTTAAATGTAAAGATACAGTATAAATATAATCTAATATAGGTCACAAAATATGCAATCTGAAAAACAAATTTGTCAATAATTTCAAAAAGTCAAATGTGAGTCAATCCAACAGTTAGGTAGATATATAATCATGTATTGTTGATCTGAATCTGTAGAATATGTCCCGACGGACAGGGTGGGAGCTCCTTTTGGCAGACGCAGCCTCTTCTATCCAACACTTTGCTTTTACAACATTAATCACCCTAGACATTTATTGCGTTTGAATAATCGCCATCTTATCTGAGGAGAAATTTAGCTCGTGTCTGTTTAGTATCTTCTCTAGCTCAAGAATAAGGAAAATGAATGAGGTGGATCTGCTCAAATGCAAGACAGAGACTACGCAGTGAGACAACGGTTATCTTGCGTAAGGTCAGTCTGACAAAGTCACTTCCCTTAGGCACAGACGGATGTTTAGGTGGAAACAAAAAGGGGAAAGGAAGGGCATTGTGGGAAACTGACCCAACCTCCCCAACACACACAAACACTCCCCTTCAAAGAGCGCACGGCCTCCTCCCTCATTCCACCATGCCTTTGGCAAAGACGCATCAAGACGCTGCCAAGAATGTGACTGTATTTGAAAAACAAATTAGAGGCTTTTCCCTTCCCGATTTCGCTGTTTCTAAGGTGGATCAATCAAAAAAACAAAACTTTGATGTTCTCAAAAGGTGGTTAAAAAGAAAATTCTGCGAATTGAGATCTCTGAGGGTTTGCTGGATTTGTGCATAGCTAAATCATGCTCCATTAATCTTTCACAAGGCCAGTCAGTCAGGCATAAAAAAAACCTGAGATTTACTTTAAGATGGATGCTTCAGCATTTATTTTATATTACGGTATACCAATAGGAATTGCTTGAGCCTAGCAACTTATCAAGTGATCCCACTGCAGTCAGATGCATGTTCAGTGTCAAGGAGGGGGGCTGTGAACTTTCCCTCAGATCATGGCAGATGGCGCACTGCTCTTCCTCTGGCGCAACTTAAAGTCGAACGGACCGAACGCACAGATTTCCATCTAATGAACCACTTTTTAGGGCTGTCAAAGTTAAACACATGCGATTAATTAAATATATTAAAAATGCTTATTCAATTTGACATTGTGTTTCATTCTGTGTGATTTCTAAAAAAAAAAAAAAAACCTATGAGAGCTGATTAAATGTGATTGGAGCCACATCAGGTGTCATTATTGTCTGTCATTATTAAAAAATTGTTCCAAACCTATATGACAGTTTCATTTGTAGAACACAAAAGGTTTGTCAATCATGTTTACACACTGCCTCAGAATTAAAAAATTAAAAACTTGGACCAGGTTCGATTTTCTGCGTTTTCGCATCCATCTCTTCGATGACGAATATGAAAAAATGAAAATTTCAGACTCCGTGTGCAAGGACCTTTACTATTTTCCCACCAGCGTTTTTGAAAAAACATTTCCAGCCACCACCAGCATTTTTGAGGATTTTCACTAAAATTTCATGGCTCCCAGAATATTTTGTGGCATGAATATCTGAACATGCAATACATCAAAATAAAGAACAGATCCTCTACTTTTAAACAAACAAACAAAAAATCCATTTTACTCTAGCTTCAAGCATTTTTATTTATTTTTTTTAATCAGCACTTGAATACAGGTAGGTTTCATAAAAATAAATTAGCAAAAAGCTGAGAAAATAAATTTTCCAATCAAATTTTCAACAAATACTACATCTGGATCATATTCAGTATTATTATCAAAGCAAAGATGCAGTAGATCACTTCCATTAGCACTCCTAAAGCTTGCACAGTCCTTTACCACTTCCCGGATCGCCATTTCACTTGGTAACATTTGTCAGGTTTCATTTATATGCTGTTTATTGTTGATGATCACATTATTTTCCATATGCATATGCATACATAGGAGATCGCTCGTTTCGGCATCTTCCTCATTTGTTTTTGATCGGCACATTCTAGACTCATTCAGGAGATGTGTAATAGCGCCCCCAAGTGTATGATAGCATGAACACGGAAACCCAGAAAATTCCGTGTTTGGCGGGGAAAGACTTAATTGTGATTAAATACTTGTCTCAACTGAGAGCCCTACTGCATACACATATAATTAGCATGACTTTAAGTAGGAGATACTCAAACATAGAGAGAGAGATTGAAACAGAATGAAGCCAGAGGTCAGGGAGACAAGTGGAGTCAAAGGTCACCACTGTGTTTGGACAGGAGCCCAGTTAAAGATCTATCTCCTTTCCTCCTTACCTGTTTGTGTGTACTTCATACACGTCACCAGGGTCTGTGCCCAGGGCAGCGGTACAGAACTGAGATATCACGCGATAAAACTGCCTTCTGTGGAGCGTGGGATATCTGACAGAGCCGGAACGCTCCAGCAAACTTCCGAGCAAACACAGCAGGTGAGGTTTGGCAGTCAATCAGATAAACAGGTATAGTATTTTTATGAATGGAGCAGAAGTCAAGCCAAGTGGAAACAAAGGGAATTCCAATGCGTCTGTGTGTGTACATAGGCAGAGGCTGGGACAACCCTGTGGTTCAGTGACACCCGGTAGGTTATGCTGGGAATTAAAGCAGATTGAGAGGTGTGGTATCTTGGCCAAAGGCCCTTCGATCTGCACATGCGCTGACAGAGCATTCACTGGTCTGGGCAATCTCAGCTGCAGGCATTGCCCATCACTAGCTCTCTTTCACACTCTTATTTCTTTCCTCACAGTTTCTCAGAAGCTGGACACATACACAACAGCAGAGCGGGAAAAAAACAGACATGACAGCAAGTCACACTGACTTCAAACTCCCCTTGGGCTGTTTGTGTAAAGAAACCAGTCACCTAAAAATGAACATCTTGTCAACGCTCACCCTCATGTTGTTTCAACCCCGTATTACTTTCTTTCCTCCAGCGTTTAATGTTCAAGGTGCCGTTTTCCTTTTTTTCTATACGACTCATTTGGTTTGGAATGTAGTGCACAATAACTATGTACAAGTAAAAATAAAAAGTAAATTTAACAACAGTGAGCGCTGCAGTAGAGGGGAATGCATGTAGCATACAAGTAAATAAAGTATGAATTAGTAGCATAAAGTATGGATTACATATGACACTAAATATGGATTGCCTATGATGCGTGATTTTCTTTTGGTTTTTAGCAATATAAACAAAAATATTAGGGATGCACGATACTGGATTTTTGCCAATATCCGATATGCCGATATTTTTCAACTCATTTTGGCCGATACCGATATATTTCCTTTTGTCTGGAAACAACACCAAGTCTGTGCAGAAATTATAAGCAAAATATTTTTAATTTTGGTTAGTTTTTAACAAGAACTTATTTATTATAATTTAAAAAAAAAATAATGAAGGTTTTTTAACAGTACATTGAAGCTTTGAAAATAACTATAAATAAAGTATATCAATCGCTACATTTCCCCCCCCATTTCTAATCGTCATTCAGACAAAACTTTGCTTCAAGAATGAGCCACACTGCTGAAGCGGTCTAATCACTAGCACACCCTGAGCACATGCGAGTTAACCCATTCCTCTTATCGGCAAGATTTTTCATATCAGGCCGATGCTTACATTTAAAGCAATTATTGGCCGATTCCGATATCAGTCCGATAATATTTTACATCCCTACAAAATATTTTGCGTTTGTAACAATAGCATTTAATAATTTAATAAAATTGTAACAATTTTTAATCAATGATTTATCAATTTTTATGACCTTAAAGAGATAGCTCACCCCAAAAATGAAAATTACCCCATGATTTATTCACCCTCAAGCTATCCTTGCTGTATATGACTTCTTTCTTTCAGACGAATACAATCGGAGTTATTTTAAATAAGCTCTATAACCGTAATCTCTAGGTTCCGCTAAACTTGAGAGCTCATGAGAGAGTGGCGTTCCAGTGAATCATGCAGGAAGTATGCATAGCATAATCTCCGGTGAGATGTGACGAACGCAAAAGTGCAGAGGAGAGAGTAAAACAAAACACCAGTCACGAATTAGAAGTAAACATGTGTATGACAGTTAGCGCAAACCCAGAGATTACGGTTTACAAAGTTTACATATGGTTATTATTCTTACACAAATGCATTGATTCAATTCAGGAGGCCTTTATTCACCCATCGGAGCCACGTGGAGCACTTTTTACAATGGATTTATGTAGTTTATTTTGCTTCAAGATTCAGGACATTTTTTAATATAGCTCCAATTGTATTCGTCTGAAGGAAGAAAATCATAAACACCTAGGATGGGGATTGAGGGTAAATCATGGGGTAATTTTCATTTTTGGAGGAACTATCCCTTTAACAGAGATTTCTGCACTTCACATTAGCTAGTGAATTAGATTTGATTTGCTACTTAATCATTCAGACCAATTTGTGAACCAATTTGAGCAATTTATGCCAACAAACATTTAGTTTTAATCTACTTAAGAGCAATATTTAGTCAATAAAACATTTTAGAATAGAGCAACTAGAAAAAAAATTTTGTTACCTATATAAATGATGTACAAGCAATGGAAAAGTTTATCCAAAAATAAAAAGTTCAGTCATTTACTCACCCTTGTGTCATTTCCAAACATGTACTCTCTTTCTTCTGTGGAACTGATATACCAGTTTTAATAGTTTTGCATGGTATGGACGGAAAAAAGCAAACAAACAAAAATATCTATATATATTTTTAAAAAAATATCTTCTTTTGTGTTCTACAGAATGTTTGGAATGACATGAGGGTAAGTAAATGATGACAGAATTCCTTGCCCAACACTCTTTCTAGGTTTTCTACGACTCTGCTTTCACCATGCATGTGAAATGACATCACATACCACAACATCAGATGCACTTTCAAGCTGGGTAAAGTCATGCAAGATGTAACTGTGTTAAAGGTGTTCTGAGGAACTTCTATCATTTCTCATGGCTCTACCAAACAGCTCGCCTGTCACTTTGAGAGAAAACTGATGTGTTTATTACTGGCAGCGGCATTTGTGTCCTGTAAGTTCTCATAAAATACAGAACAACATGTCCAGTTGTTTCTGTGCACGCACGCACACACACACACACACACACACACACACACACAGTATAAATCCAAGCATCAGCATGGCATAAAACACACCAGCTGTCGGCCAAATGCATAAACACCAGAGCAAATAAAACTAGAGAAATAAATAAGGCCACATTTATAAAAAAAAAAAAAAGAAAAAAAAAAATACAAACTGTAGACCAGCATGCAGATTGTGGCGTGAATGGCCTGTAAATGCTTCTAGTGGGGCGACCCACCCCTTAAAGCAGCCACACGCTGCTCTCCTCCTGAATCACGCCCCTACATCACCTCATTCTCCCCACCTACACAACCTCACCCGTCACCTCCACCCATCACCTCCTCATCTCAGTCACCTCCGTAATGAGCTATAAATGTAGGGCGCTGTGGCATACGGAGGGCCGAGGGAGCTTGCACGCACCCCTGAGACTAAAGGTGCTGGCGGGTGGGTGAGCGGGGGCCCTCTCCCGGATGTTGTGCAGCCTTGAAAGCCGAGAAGGTGGCGGCACTCACCATGATGATGGCGCCTGTGGGAGAGGGGTGATTTTTTTTGGCCCAGTGCCGGAGTCAGGACCCATCCTCCCACGCTTGTGTGGTCCTGGATTGTATTAACACCCCTAGTACACTTACATATTGTACCTTCAAAATCCATAACACACATGTAGAAGCTGGGTGGAAATTCCCATAACATTGCCTCAAACATGCACATGCTTGATGCATTCCACATCTCAAGGCAAAAACAACCTCTCACCCCATCAAAAATAAGGGCACAGTCACACATGTTGCAGCACACGCTCCTCTCTGGACTGTTTGGTTCTGTTTTATGTACAGAATAAAGTAGTTGGTTCAGTTTGTCATATGAGTTCATCTTGTTCATAAAAAAATAAAAATAAAAAAAAAGGCAGAGGAACTGAATGTGTAAAAGTGTGTAAAAAGTAAAGAAAAAATGTGTAAAACATTTCATTTTTATTTTTTAGAACACTAAAATGATTGATTAAATGAGAGGAACTCATTTTCAAAAAACAGGTTGGTTGGTTGAATGAATGAATGAATGAATGACTTACAAATATGCCTTATTTAGTTTGCGAAAAACAGCCCATAAAATGAGTATCATGTCAAATTACAATGATTTATAATACACAAATAATACACAGAGAACATTATTTACTTTATATGTCGTAAAAACATTCTGCATCCAGTGCAGAACATACAGTGGGGAAAAAATTACTTGATCCCCTGCTTATTTTGAACGTTTGCCCACTGACAAAGAAATAATTTTAGTCTATAATTTTAATGGTAGGTTTATTTGAACAGTGAGAGACAAAAACAAAAATCCAGAAAAACGCATTTCAAAAAAAGTTATAAATTGATTTGCATTTTAATGAGTCAAATAATTATTTGATCCCCTATCAATCAGCAAGATTTCTGGCTCCCAGGTGTCTTTTATATAGGTAAGGAGCTGAGATTAGGAGCACTCTCTTAAAGGGAGTGCTCCTAATCTCAGCTTGTTACCTGTATAAAAGACAACCTGTCCACAGAAGCAATCAATCAATCAGATTCCAAACTCTCCACCATGGCCAAGACCACAGAGCTGTCCAAGGATGTCAGGAACAAGATTGTAGACCTACACAAGGCTGGAATGGGCTACAAGACCATCGCCAAGCAGCTTGCTGCAAATGGAAGAAACACAAAATAACTGTCAATCTCACTCGGACTGGGGCTCCATGCAAGATCTCACCTCGTGGAGTTTCAATGATCATGAGAACGGTGAGGAATCAGCCCAGAATTACAAAGGAGGATCTTTTCAATGATCTCAAGGCAGCTGGGACCATAGTCAAGAAAACAAATGGTAACACACTACGCCGTGAAGGACTGAAATCCTGCAGCGCCCGCAAGGTCCCCCTGCTCAAGAAAGCACATGTACAGGCCCATTTGAAGTTTGCCAATGATTCAGAGGAGAACTGGGTGAAAGTGTTGTGGTCAGATGAGACCAAAATCGAGCTCTTTGGTATCAACTCAACTCGCCGTGTTTGGAGGAGGAGGAATTCTGCCTATGACCCCAAGAACACCATCCCCACCGTCAAACATGGAGGTGGAAACATTATGCTTTGGGGGTGTTTTCCTGCTAAGGGGACAGGACAACTGCACCGCAACAAAGGGACGATGGACGGGCCATGCACCGTCAGGGCCAGGGCATTGAAGCCAGCCAGGGCATTGAAAATGGGTCATGGATAGGTATTCCAGCAAGACAATGACCCAAAACACACGGCCAAGGCAACAAAGGAGTGGCTCAAGAAGAAGCACATTAAGGTCCTGGAGTGGCCTAGCCAGTCTCCAGACCTTAATCCCATAGAAAATCTGTGGCGGGAGCTGAAGGTTCGAGTTGCCACACGTCAGCCTCAAAACCTTAATGACTTGGAGAGATCTGCAAAGAGGAGTGGGACAAAATCCCTCCTGAGATGTGTGCAAACCTGGTGGCCAATTACAAGAAACGTCTGACCTCTGTGATTGCCAATAAGGGTTTTGCCACCAAGTACTAAGTCATGTTTTGCGAAGGAGTCAAATACTTATTTGACTCATTAAAATGCAAAATCAATTTATACGTTTTTTTAAAATTAGTTTTTCTGGATTTTTTGTTGTTGTTATTCTCTCTCTTACTGTTCAAATAAACCCACTATTAAAATTATAGACTGATCATTTCTTTGTCAGTGGGCAAACGTACAAAATCAGCAGAGGATCAAATAATTTCCCCCCCACTGTACTCACTATGAAATTTGGGAAGCAGTAACTAGCTTGATGTAGATGGTTTAGATCCCAGCTGTCCGATCATTATTACTTTGTCTATTTAAATGGGGAATCATCTCAATTATCGGCAGTAAAGTATGAAGTGCCGCAAGGATCTGTCCTAGGCCCTCTGCTATTTTCAATACACATGTTGCCCCTTGGTAATGTTATTAGAAAATATGGGAATAGTTTCCATTGTTATGCTGATGATACTCAACTATATATTTCTACAAGACCAGATGAAACTTCTAAATTATCTAAGCTAACAGAGTGTGTTAAAAATGTAAAAGCCAATAATTTTCTCCTATTAAATTAAAATAAGACAGAGATATTACTTATTGGACCAAAAAAACAGTACACAGAATCTCTTGGATTACAATTTGCATCTAGACGGATGTACTGTTACTTCCTCTAGTCTACAGTCAAAAATTCGGTTGTTAAATTAGACAGCAACTTGTCTTTTGAAAATAATATTTCTCATGTTACAAAAACAGTATTTTTTCATCTTAGAAACATTGCCAAGCTACAGAACATGTCCCCGTTTCTGATGCAGAAAAGCTAGTTCATGCATTTAGGACCTCTAGACTGGACTATTGTAATGCACTGCTAGGTAGTTGTCCTGCATCTTCAATAAACAAGCTACAGGTACTCCAAAATGCAGCTGCTAGAGTCCTTACCAGGTCAAGAAAATTTGATCATATTACCCCAATTTTACAGTCTCTGCTTTGGCTACCTATTAAGTTCCGCATCAGTTACAAAATAGTACTACTTCCTTATAAGGCCCTTAACAGTCTAGCTCCTGCGTACCTAACTAGTCTTCTATCATGCTACAATCCATCACGCTCCCTAAGGTCGCAAAACTCTGGACTCTTGGTAGTACCTAGGATAGCAAAGCCCACTAAAGGAGGTAGAGCTTTTTCGCATTTGGCTCCCAAACTCTGGAATAACCTTCATGATAAAGTTCAGACACACTCTCTCTGTTTAAATCTAGATTAAAAGACACATCTTTTTAGCCAAGCATTCACATAATATATCTCGTAACTTTGTACTTCAGCTATATCTGATCAAATGCACATTTTCATTCTTTTGCTTGGGTTGAACACATCATCTTTGCTTGGTTGGAACAGCAGCTACGCTAATTCATCTCTATTTGCTTCTCTGTTTCTGCCACGGGACTTGCATCTAACTGCATGATTCTTACTGTACATTTCTGCCATAGTTACCACTAATAACCTACTCCTAAATGTAATGTAGAAACTTACAATTTTCTGTAAAGCTGCTTTGCAAGGATTGGTATAGTGAAAAGCGTTATACAAATAAACTTGAATTGAATTTAAATGTATTAATGTGACGTGCACAAAGTGCAGTCCACGATTGGTTTGATATAATTGGTTAAAATTAATTAAAGGGGTCTGAACTGAGAAATCAAAATTCCCTTGATCTTTTATTATATGTTATTATATGTCATAAGAGGTCATTGTACTATAAAAACATTCTGTAAGTTTTAGAACTCAAAACTTTCTTGTCAGTCTAAAAACAGCTTATACTGAAGCCAATCTACCAAAACGACAGCTTGTAGGATGTGCCACTTTATGACATAATAGTGTGGCTAAATACCACCTCCGCAAAAGAAGATCAACGCCTGCTTCTACATCACTGCCTGTTTAGCCCCACCCACTGATTCACGCATGTAGTATAAATAATGAGAGAGGCAAACGGTCTCAGATAACAGTACAAAATAATAAAAAAGGCAGTTCATGAACCCTTTAATTAAAATTAACCATTTAATTTTAATTGATTACAATGGTCATCATAATTAAAATAATAAATGTTTATGGTTATACATTTGGCAGACACTTTTTTTTTCAAAGCAACTTACAGTGCAGTCAAATTATAAATGTTTTGCAGTTCATACAGTCCTTGGGAATCAAACCCACGAGTTTAGCAATTGTCATTTTATTTACAGACAGACAGACAGACAGACAGATAGAAATGAATAGAAATAGAATAGAATAGAAATGAATAAATCACACACAATCCTATAGTGACCGGATTAAACTTCTCAGAGGCACAAAAATTAGATGAAAAACAGTATGCAATTTGCACTGCAATTTTTAAAGAGGTTGTGAAAAAAACATATATGATAAGTATAAAAACCATAAAGTATGTCTGAAAAACACAAATTCACATAATCTCCTCAGAGCAAACTAGTCCCAGTCCAAATAGGGCTAAAGAATGACGCAACAGGCTCAGATATGCGAAGCAGATGATGCAGGAAAAGAGAGCGGTAAATACATGTGGAGGAGGGGAGCCAGGAGATGGAGGGCTTGTAGCAAATTGCCCAAAGGTATGAAATGAAACAGTTACTTAATCATTTTTTTTCTGCTTTCCTCACTTTTTTGCACTCACTTCATGTCCTTTCACAGAGCCAAGGCCTAACTCCGCACAACGTTAAGGAGAGAAGAAGCAAGATGAAAAACTAGGTGTCTGACAGCTTTTAGCAGGGAATTCATCATTTTTTCCTCTATACATCGAAGTCTGTGTGTAGAGCGCCTGTATATGTCTGTGCATCTTAATTGGTTGTTTGTGCATATATGTTTGCTTTTTGGGAATGTGTAGCTGAGCGGCCTCTGTCTGTTTTTAATAAATGTGTATGTATAAGACTAAGTCTCTGAGGATAACTCTGTCTATTTATTTTTTGGTAAACACTGTGCTTCCTCTGCCTCTGGATTGTGGGTAATGGGGTTCTACCTCCTTCTTTCTCAGACATACATTATGCATCACATCTTCACCAAATCCGCAGCGCTGTAGGTATGGCCCCTGAGGGCCCATCGTACACCATGACCTAAAGTACAAACGGCCCCTTTCTTATACAATAATACTGCGTTTCTTACTCTTTTATGGTGCGGTGGCGTACAGAGGAAATGGAATCCAATTCCCAGAGCACTTGCGGTGGGACTTCTCGCACATGCTCCATACGTTTGGCAGCTCGGGCTCCATGTGCAGCCGTAATGAGAAGCGCCGGCCCCCGGCACTTAATCAACAGGACAGCAGTTCAACGTGGCCCAGTAACATAGCATGAGACGGGTCAATCCCTCCTTCACACTGACCCCTCAGGAGAGTCAGGAAACATTATGGTGCATAAACATTGATCAGAACCACACACAAGACCGGAGAGATGATGGAGGGAGAGAGAAAACCAGAGGAAGAGGATGGAAGGAGGATGAGGCCTCCTCTTCTCTCCTTTCTTTCTTTTTTTTTTTATAACCGCTGAATCTGCCAGACTGGATCAGTCAGTCTGTATGTCTGCAATCAACAAGTGGTATCTAATATCTATCTTTAAAAAAAAAATATATATATATATATATATATCGCTGGATGATGATGATGATGATGCCTATTAGAATGCAGTTAGAATGCTTCTATATTTCAAGTTAGGAAAGCAAAAAGTATCCCTGTATGGATTATTGTTCTTTTATATTTTTTATACTCTTAATATGATATAGTTAAGTAATAACACATAAGCAAGAGTGAGTGTGGACTGTTTACACAACAGTTCAAAAAACAATAAGTTATTACTGCGTGAGTTTCAATGTATACACAATAGTTTTTTTTTTCTGTTTCACCAATGAAAACAGTTCCAAACAAAGCCGGAGCAGAACATTTGCCTGCCTCAGAGCAACACTTTGGTGTTTCGCTCCTAAATTAATCGGTTTAAATGAATCATTTGAGTCAATGATTCAATAATCATAAAGACAGCAACTTGCCTTGTTTCTAAATTAATCGACCATTTCGAATGAATCGTTTGAAGGAATGATTCAATGAATCATCGGTTTTAGTGTCATATTTATTTATCCATGAAAGACCTAAACCAGCCAATTCACCAGCATCAAAACACACTAAGCAAATTATTGTATAATTATTGTTATCGAAAATACTGAGTTATCATTTTTTGTCAACATCGCGCACCCCTATACCGGCTTTCTCTGTGGACTAAGTACAATGCAAAATTGATTAATTGAATACTCTTTGTTTTAAAAAAGTGGCTGAGATGTATTTATGAAGGAATGACTTGTACTTTTCTTGTTCTTTTTTATTTTTTTTGCTTCGAATGCAGAATACCAGGTATAAATCATATTAAAAATCTGTAACACTTTTTTTAAGGACCAATTCTCATTATTAACTACTGTAGCACACATATTACTAGCATATAGGCTGTTTAGTACTTATAAAGCACATAGTAACGGCTAATTCTGCATGACCTACCCCATACCTAAACTTAACTATCGTACCGTACAACTACCAACTATTAATAATCAGCAAATTAGGAGTTTATTGAAGAAAAAGTTACAGTTAATAGTGAGTGAATAAAGTGTCACCTTAAAATCAAACTGAGAAAAAATTATCCAAGCTAAAAAAATTTGTTACACTTCATTTTAAGGTCCAATTCTCGTCTTGCCTCAATAAACTCTTATTAATAGTTAGTAAGGTAGTTGTGAAGTTTAGGTACTGGGTAGGATAAGGGATGTAGAATATGGTTATGCATAATATGTGCTTTATAAGCACCAAAAAAATTGCCAATATGTTAATAATATAACTAGTTATTAGTGAGAACCGGTCCCTATACTAAAGCGTTACCAAATTTTTAACTTAATTTCACTGATTTCCTACTGGGTGGGCAAATCGCCCTTGGTGGCACTAGAGGTTCTCCATCAGAATGTGTCCACTCCATCCCGACCATATGGAATCTGAGAGAGTCTTTGAGAGAACAGATGGCCCTCTGGAAAAAAATCTACTACACTAGCAGTAGAGGCCGAGTACACACACACACACACATAAGCGCACATGGCTGGCAGTCGTTGGCTGGTATAAGCATACATTACACATGATCTTTGTACTCAGGTGTCCAGGCCAAACGCGGGTAGAGGTGAAACCACTGAAGTGAGGTACGAGTCTGGCAGATAATGACACAAAAGGTGATGATAACTAATGCAGACAGCATTCAATTTCTCAAGTCTTTCTTTCCTGTGAAGAGGATATGATTGGATTTACTGTAGGGACCAGATTAAACGCCCAGGTACAGTATGCTTCACTTTCCGCGATATGCTCTGTCTCGCGCACAGCTGAGCGCTCAAACCAGCAGACCTTTCTTTTGAAGCACTCAAATCACTCGCTCTGTTGTCTGTGTGGACACATAAGAGAAGTATATTTTGGTCTTAAGCATGACTGAATTTAACTGTACTTTATAAAATATAAATAAAAATATGTAGTCAGGATAAACAATGGTCCTCAACTGGTGGTTCGAAATCCAAAACTGGATGGGAAAAACAAAGCTAAACACAAATAACACAACTTGTGGCTTGAGGTAGATATAGTGTTAACATCCAACAGGGAACATTGTAGAGATGTACTGCACTTGAGCAAATGGTTTTCATTTTCCAGACATCAGGTACATTCTTTTTTCCTGTGGAGAGTTCTTCAGTGTATTCTGGGCATGATTCGAACGCCGCTGGCAGAAACCGTGTCTAAAGATGACGAGGATGAACCCGACACTTTGGGTTGCGGGAGAAAGACGCCACTGTTCTGTGCATTAGAGGTGGAGAAAGTGAGAGAAAGAAAGCGAGAGGGAAACAGGTTACACTGTTACACAGCTACAGTGGTGCTCGCACCCTGACATACATACTGATTCAATAACGCTCAGGTTTCCTCACAGAGCTGTCGTCTGTAATATCCTGTAACGCTATACAGTAGCTGATCTTTGAACGCAAGATTGTTTTACTGAACTCGGTTCAATGAACTTTATAAACATTAACTTTAAACGTGACCAACTTAAATGCACAAATGCGTAACAACATGAATCATTTAGATACGAGTCAGGGTTTATTCATGCATGATTCATTTTCTTCTTTCTTTTATGGCAGTACTTGTGCAGAATTCATCATCACATGTGATTCCAAAGAAAACATGTTCATTTTCGTAAACTAAAAACAACTTGATCCATCTTGACTTTCCTTTTAATCACTAAAGCTCCAAAACTGACTGCAAATTCTGCATGAAACGCCCACTTTTCATTATCCAATCAATTCCCAACGGATACAATCAACTTTTCCATCCATTTACTTCACACAGAGAATTTCACGCTGACTGAAACATAACTGAGTTGACTGTCTCTGACCAATTCTCTTGCTCTCCAACAAATTGTATTAAAATAAGTGCATTTATTTTTGACATCTTACTGCTACTGCTGCTGCTTACAGTAACAGCTAAGATGCCAGAGGATTGAATAGAAAAGGGGAAGATGAGAGTTAAAGAAAGAGTCAAAAAAGGAAGACTAGAAGGTAAAGAGGAAAAAAGGTGCTTGAAGATTGCATTACTTCAAGGGCTTTCGGTTACAAAAAGGCCTCAGTTAACCAACACACAAAGAACACCTGTGGCCGCACACCTGCAAGTGAGGGCAGTTGGGATATCTCACACTTAAATGCTCTGTGGTGTGAGCAAACTTGTTCACACGGCAGAGGCAGTTGTGCAATATAAAAAATGTGTCGATGATGCAAAAATTCTTTAATACATCTAAGCAAGAAGATAAATTGGAAAAGCAAAATTGTAAGATGATATGAATCGTTAAATCTGGTGTAGGGAAAAAAATAAGTGCATATGGTTGGTGATAAGTTTTTGGCTCGAGGTCTGCATTTAAAGTCACACCAGAGGTGTTCAGCTGGGATTAGGACTTTGCTTTCTGCAGGCCAGTCAAGTTCTTCCACACTGACTGAATCAATCATTTCTTTTTGAACCTTGTTTTATACACAGAGGCATTGTCATGTTAGAATAGAAAAGGGTCCTGTCCAAACTGTTGCTATAAAATTAGAAGCACACAATTCCCTAGAATATCATTATATGCTTAAACATTATAGCTGCAGCCCGTAAATTTTGCCTCTTTGTCGCCATCTCTGTTTGAAACCGGCAATTGCAGTTATTTGCGGAGTTATTTTTATTGCGTGGGTTGTGCTCCGGCACAGCTCCAGCACGGATGAATCCAATGTTTTGAGGGGTATGTGTGGCTGTAAGTCACCGCACCGGTGAGGATACTGTACTTAGGAATCACAAATTCTCGCCTACGTCTTGGAATATATGACCCAAATAAGAATTTTCACCGGATATTGTCATCAGAACAAGTAAGTAACAAGTCTGCCACGTTTGTTCTGACCAACTGAGGAAAAAAGCATTACAATAAATCGCGCTACCAATGGTGATTAAATCTAACCATCGATTAGCTCGTATCACAAACCAAGCAAATTATCATTATTGTTATACTTTGGTCTCAAATTGTTAATGTTAACAACATCAGAATTGCGTGACTACATGTATGTAGTGTGTATCAGCGAGTAGATTTCAATTTCTGTACAGTCTAATATAGGGCTGTGCAATTAATTAAAATTCAGTTTAAATTTCGGCCTCCAACGATTATGAAAATACAATAATCGTGATAAAACGATTGCGCCCCATTCCGCCCCCTTTCCAGCAGTGCGCTTTCACTCCTCCATAAAAGCCCATTTTCACGTGTAAATTATTAAAATCATGTAACGTGACTTTTGCAAAATGAGACGTGCTTGAGTTATTAAAATTTATTAGATTTATTCATGTTTTTAAATAGCGCGAAAGAGAACTTGCGCTGTTCCTCGGGAGGATTTCTGTGAATGCACTCAGAGACGGAGCAGAGCACGGACATGTAAAGTCATGTTTTAGCTGAACGTATGCGCCTAAACGGTCAAATACACGCAAAAATGTGTCAAAATGCAGCGCTTAGTGATTATTCACGTAAAACCTCATCGGTTATGTAATAAATGAACGTAAATAGTTGAGAATGAAAATGCTTGTATAACAGTAAATTTTGATCCGTGCGGCTCCTAAAGTGACAGTGGGCTGTATTCCTGCTGCCGACTGTGTGCTTAATATTAATCAAACAACAAAAGACAGAGAAAATCACTCACTGCTCTTCACAGAAGGTCTTCTGAAGCTTTAATAAGAAACAAAGCAAGTTTAATTCTTACAGTGAAGACTATGCTGTTTTATTTTACATTAGATTATTCGATTTCTATAGTAGGCTGTTAACTGAATACTTTAGATTTGCATTAAAAAAATGTTTGGTTATATGACCCACTAAAAATCGTGTTAAATAATCGTGATTACAATATTGACCAAAATAACCGTGATTATGATTTTTGTCATAATCGAGCAGCCCTAGTCTAATCTCTAATGGTCATACCATTCGAATGTCATATTAAGAAATTATTTTAACCCAAAAAGCAAATTATTTTTCCTTCGAACTGGTTCTCTTTAAAATACTGTGTAATCTGTGTAATCCCAGGCTATCTGTAATCAGATGCACATTTAAAACTGGAATAATTTAATTTCAGTCACATGTGATTCATAAACTCATAATCCTTTCTGGATTACAATCTGCTATCAAAATGATAAATGTAATTATTCCAGCTGCTGTGAGAAAAGGCTAATGATCCCCCACCTGCAGCATGCGATAGCCTATTAGCCGGGACTCAAGCTTCATGCTTACAGATGTGACGTAATGACGCAGCAGCATGTTCGAATTTCCCAAGAAAACCTTATAAGCTAACCTTTGTGAATCGGGCTATAGTAAGGCGATAGTTTTGAACAATGGCTGGTTATGTACTTGTTCAAAAATTGATTTCGGATCATTTTTAAACAAAAAAAGTTACGGAATGCAGCTTTAAGATTTATACTCATGGACATTACTAAAGTAGTCAAAGTTAAAGTTACTAAAGTTTTTTTTTAAAGAAATTAATACTTATATTCAGCAATGGCACATTAAATTGATCAAAATTGACTTTTATAATATTACAAATAATTTCTATTTAAAATAAATGCTGTTCTTTTGGACTTTCTATTCATCAAAGAATCCAGAAAAAAAAAAAAAAAAAAGTATCATGAATTCCACAAATATTATTAAGCAGCACAACTGTTTTCAACATAGATATTACTTATAAATGTTTCTTAAGCACCACATCAGGCATCTTAGAATGACTTCTGAAGGATCACGTGACACTGAAGACTGGATAAATAGTTTCTGAAAATTCAGCTTTGGCAAATTACATTTTAAAATATATTAAAACAGAAAACAGGTATCTCAAAAATATCACAGTGGTACAGATTTCATTGTATTTATTATCAAATAAATGCAGACTTTGTGAGAATAAGATAATTAAAAAGATCCAAGCAGCCCCAGACTTTAGATCGGTAGTGTATTCTTTGAAAATAACACTCAATATCTCAAGCAATATTGCTTCTCTAGTAAATTTGTTTTTTAAGGTTGCTTAGGTATTGTATTAGACAATAAGACAAAAAAAAAAAAAATACTGCCTAAGAAAATCATTTTTGCAGCAAAAGTGCTAGAAACGCAGAAACACAAATCTACTAAAATCAACCTTCTTTATCGTTTCAATATTCAAGGATAAAAAAAAATGTTCCCCCAAAAATAATGTCTTTCCAAGTCCAATTTTACAGCTGAGAGGGAAAGAGAAAAAGAGAGAGGGAGTAAGAGGAGAAAGAGATTGACAGATTGGAAGAGAAACAAAAAATGGTAAAGAATGGCAAATAAAGGAGGGGCTGTGCACCTGAGACACACGGCGAAGGAGACGCCGCAGGAGGCGAGGGACGCTGAGGGAGTCTGATTAAGTGGTGCGGCTGAATAGGTTCCATTCTTCCTCTGCACTTTCTATGACTCTGGTTTCACAAGAGGAATGCTGCTTATAGAGTCAGATAGACACACACACACAGCAAAAAGGCAGTGGCTTTCTGTCAAGTGTATAGACAGTTAGCGCTCTCTCAGACAAACAGTCACGGCTGGGAGAGTCTGCAAGGCCTCTGGGTCTCGTTCCATCCTGCTTTAGTAAACGTCATGCTGCCATGCCTTCCTCTCTCAACACGCCATCATTTGAACAGATGAGGTAAATATTGTGCCTTCTCCAGCTAACTCACTCCTGCAGCGACCAGCGGTCACCCCCGATCCCCACATGACCGTTGCAGTACCTCAGACCCACCTGCAGGGGCCCAATCACAAACAAATGCTCTATACGTTTAATCGTTTCACTGAGGGAAAGAGCAGCAGATTAAAGCGTTGTCAAACCTTTAACAGATAACAACGTCTCCCTCAACAGGCATGTCAGTACTTGATCAAGCTAGGATCTGAAGAGATCATCTTGTTCTGGTACACTGCATCCTGTCCTTTATTCGCCGCAATTGGCCTACTAAATCTGCAGTAATATGCAGAGATTACAGTTGAGCAATACAATGCACTTAAATAGAACAGATAAACACATTTCTACATACTGTCATTTCATAACCTTCAAACAAAAATTCCATATTTTACTTATTTTTATTAATCGGTTACAGCATTATTTCAGTGGACTTATTCGTCAGAGAGCAATTTTAGAGATGCAAACTCTTTAGAGGTGAAAAGGGTGACAGATGCATCTCTAGAAAGATATGTTGTTTTTTAGCTAGTTAGTTAGTTGTTATTCTTGGCTGGATAACTAGCAGGGTTTAAAAGCCCTTTAAAATTAAATATGTACACCGTTTGGATTAAATGAAAGTACAGTCAAATTTTATTTCCTGTATAGACTTTACAATAATACCATTCATGAACATGACTTCATGTTATTATCTAACATAAACTTACAGTGAGAGAACAATATATTTTTACAACAATAATGTTTGTAAATGTAATTTAATACAAAAACTTGATCATTCATGTTTGTTCATTGTGCATTAAATAATTTTAACAGATTGAACTTTTGATTTTATGTATTAGTACATTTTGAAATTAATCGGAAGAAGAATAATTGCTATAGAACTATTGTTTATTGATAAGTCATGTTATCTAATAAATGGAATGTTAATATAAAGTGTTTTTAATACTACACTTTCCATCTATTTGATATACACTTATCTTAAAATATATGTAATTTTTTCTAAATTTATTATAAAAGCTGAGTTCTGTTATTTACTGAAAAGTTATATTTTAGCTGGTGTCATTAGCTGGGTTTCCATCACCCTGTTTTAATGTGCATTTTGAAGTATCGCATGAGAAACGAGTGATGGAAATGCCAAATTTCAAATAAAAAAGTTTTTACGCTCGCTTGAGGTGGTTTTTGACTCGTTCAAGGTTAATGCGAATAATGGGAGATAATATAAATTCCTCCAAGCGCATCAAAAAAGTCATGTGACTGCGCTATGAGACAGGATAACTTGACTAGCAGCGGACTGATCTTGTTCCACAGCATCTGAAATGTTGTTATGGTCGTTCTGAAATGCCTGAGCAAAGTCTGTCAAAGTATTTCTGTATAATTGTCTAACACGACTGTGTTCCCAAACAACAGCATTCACTTCTGAAAGTAATGACAGCATTTATTGTGTGTCATCTGCTCGCTGAGGTGCAATTGATTTTTCATATATGAAACTTATTATATTCAGTAGCTTATCCTAGTTTTCTATAGGCTATTTAGTTCCAGTTTACAAGGAAGTGACGATTTTGTTCTCTTTGACTCGTTGGATGGAAAACGTGCTCGTTCGCAAATGTTTTATGCAATATTCCAATTTTGCGCATAGGTTAAATTCACAGCTTTGGATGGAAACCCGGCTAATGTTGCATTTGGTCAGACTCAGCCCATTGCTGAGTGTATTATATTATATTATGTTTTCCTTTTACAGCTGCAGGCTCAGGAAGATCATGGAACACACAAGCAAACACTAAAACAGACAACATTTTACAGTTGTTTTTCAGCAGCAGCAGAAATAAGATAAAAACTTTGGGTTACTTTACTAATTAAAATAATGTGTTTTTTAGTTAGCATGTTTTTGTGTTTTGCTTTGGTACCGAAATTGGTACCAAGAACTGTGGATTTTCACTGGTATTGGTATTATATATATATAAAAAGTTTCATAATGTAGATTTACAGTTGATTTCAGCATTTTAAAATGCCACATTCACAATATTATTTTTAATTACTATACAATAATAATAATTATTATTATTATTATTATTATATTTTACAATCATTTTGTATCAACAATTGTGATTATTATTAATCATCATTATTGCTTATTATAATTAATAAATATTTAAATGTAATTCAATTATAAAGATAAACAAATCAATGAAGAAATATCTTCCTACAGTAATACTGTTAAATAAAAAATAAGCAAATAATAATAATAATAATAATAATAAGACCTTAAAACTTAAAATCTGAAAAGATAATTGATGCATTTTGAGTTGTCAAATGCACAAGATAGAAGGTTTGTGTGGAGCAGTATTTACTGCGAACTGAGCCGCTCCGACACATTAAAAACCATCAGAGCTTCATGGATCTAAATGAACTCCAGGACAGGGTTGCCAGGTCTGCAAAACAAAAACAGCCCAACTGCAATTCAAAACTAGCTCAAAACTAGTACAATAGTGTTTTCTTCCACTGTTTTGCCCTATGTCAGAGGTCCAAACCATTGAAATCGTGCTCCGGGGGGTGGGGGGAGATCACTTTAACTCGCAGCAACAGTCAAAATGTAGCCAAATTTTGCAGACTTGGCAACCCTGCTCCAGGAGAAACCAGGAGCGTTTTTTTGTTCAAGAGTCATTGTTCTCATTTCATTGCCCGTGTCTCTTTGCAGATAGAAAAAGCTAATGGACCCGAATGCAGTAATACACAGACCAAAAATGTACAAAATAGCACCAAAATGCCTATCACTACTACACACACTGCTAATTTCTAGTTTTCATTAATGAGGCAAAACAATTGCATTAGCATTTCTTAAGATTCAACACTGTTAATGTTATACAAGCTTATTGCGAGACTGCCACCAGGCTTGGCTTCTCCCCAAGATCTCATTTGGGTTGTATCAAAGAATCTGACTAGCAACAGTTGTAGAGAACAGGGAAAACACACAACACAATGCATATCTGACTATTTACTATGGGGGGTGGTGGGGATTCACAGTAGGCTCAAAACGAGGGTTCAGCCAAAATAATTATGTTGTGGTTTACTCGCTCTCATTTTGATTAGTAATTTGTATGTTAATTTTTAGTTGATATGACATTGTCTCTTTCTGTGATGAGCTGACCACGTCCCATTTGTGCACTTACAGACACACTATCATACACACAACAACCAAACAATCCCACTACAGACCCTCATGTAGATTAAAAGAACACTTTCCAAGCCTCTTCCTCAAATGTTCTCTCACCTCCACTACACACCAGCTGTTCACACTAATGAGCATTTCATCAATGAATGAATTATTGCTCATCACATAATTAATGGGCAATTTTGCTTGAATTTAGAAATAAACCGCAGATGTTCTGTTTATTCAGAAGCTGAGAACAGAGATGTTTTTCTTTGAGTATGAGGGAAGGAACAAAGAACGGAGTCAGAGAGAAAGTTTAGAGGACAGATTTATAATGTCATAGCATCATTTTGACAGCTCCACTGTGAGTTTTGTGCCTGTATACACTATGAAAAACTAGCGGCAGACAGAACTGGGGCTTCTTGTAGAAATTTTGTTGCAAAAAAACAGCCTTCAGAAACTGCTAACAGCATTTTCAGTTTACACGCTGGTATTTACAAAAAAGAAAATACTCACAAACATCTGAATGTGTATGAACACATTCATTTTTTTATTCCCAGTGAATAGGAGTTAAAACTCCCATCCGGATGACAATAATAGACCATGCAAAATGTTATTTAAAATTTTATATACATTTTTATCAACTTTTTTTTTCCTTTTCTACTTAGGCATGTTGACGATAACGTCTTCAACATTGTCTATGACCAGATATGTTTTTAGTGGACTTTCAAAATTTGCTTTGCTTGAGAAAGCATGAAAATATAGTTATTATGTTTTTTTTTTTCATATGATTTCATCGGGTTAGTTTTGCATCAAACACAATGTAATTTTCAGCAATCGAGATCTGGCAGCAACAACGCATTTTTCCGCTTAGGCGAAAAATAAATAATTTTACGTACTTATTCCCAACGCTTTAGTAAACTTTAAGTCACATCTCAAATGATAAGGTATCAACTTATAATCATGTTTATATTAATTAGCCCGTGAACTCATTCTCTCAGATGGCCTGGGTATGCGGCGCATTCGCAGCTTATATGGACGGAACGCCACTGATATATATATATAGTATCTCACAGAAGTGAGTACACCCCTCACATTTTTGTAAATATTTTATGTCTCTTTATGTCTCACATCTTTTCATGTGACAACACTGAAGAAATGACACTTTCCACAGTGAGTGTACAGCTTGTTTAACAGTGTAAATTTGCTGTCCCCTCAAAATAACTCAACACACAGCCATTAATGTCTAAACCGCTGGCCACAAAAGTGAGTACACCCCTAAGTGAAAATGTCCAAATTGGGCCCAAAGTGTCAATATTTTGTGTGGCCACCATTATTTTCCAGCACTGCCTTAACCCTCTTGGGAGTTCACCAGAGCTTCACGGGTTGCCACTGGAGTCCTCTTCCAATCCTCCATGATGACATCACGGAGCTGCTGGATGTTAGAGACCTTGCGCTCCTCCACCTTCCGTTTGAGGATGCCCCACAGATGCTCAATAGGGTTTAGGTCTGGAGACATGCTTGGCCAGTCCATCACCTTTACCCTCAGCTTCTTTAGCAAGGTTGTGGGGTCGTTATCATGTTGGAATACTGCCCTGAGGCCCAGTCTCCGAAGGGAGGGGATCATGCTCCGCTTCAGTATGTCACAGTACATGTTCTCAGGATAGGTCTGTGCGCCAAATCTTCTAACACCGCCAGAATTTCGTCGGAGGTGAAATTTGATCGCAACAGCCATTAATCGGCTGTCGGTGAACATATCAAACCAGCGATCAAAGACTACAGATTTTAGCCTAGGATTATAGGAATCTTTTAGGATTTTCAAAATTTGTCTCAGACGACCAAATCGTGGCCAGAATCGCACAGTGTGAGCCGGGCTTAAGCTAAAGAAGTCTTTTTACATTTATTTATGGTTATTCAAGAGGTAAATATGAAGGGAATATAATGTGACATACAGATGGCTTCATACATCTAAAAGTAGTCTGTGTGGATCTAATCACAGTCAAAATATTCTGCTATGTTGTTTTCAACAATGATTAATGTTAACATGTGGAATGTTCATTGGTAACCGCTTTCTATGGCATTGGTCTCAAACTCAATTCCTATAGGGCCACAGCTCTGCACAGTTTAGCTCCAACCCTAATCAAACACACCTGATCCAGCTAATCAAGGTCTTCAGCATCACTAGAAACTTCCAAGCAATGTGATTTGGAGCTGGTTGGAGCTAAACTCTGCAGAGCTGTGGCCCTCCAGGAATGTGTCTACGGATGTGACATGCACTTTTACAAGTAGTTTGAACTGAAATGTGTGTTGGCAGTGTGTGTACACAACCACCCTATAATATTAAAAATCCACCCAGTGGTTTCTTTTTAATCTCGTTAAATCATTCCCCTTTCGCATATCAAGCAATTCTCAGATGCCTGTCTGTGTGACGTCACACAGACCCAGGCCCCTCCCACGATTGTTGATTGACACTAGCGTTTTACCTTAGACCCGCCCTGAGTGCGTGGTCATTAGTCCTCCATTGCCGGTGCAGGGGAAACAAGAATGTCTCTGGTTAAGCGATTGAGGTGTTCTGTTGTTGGATGTAATAATAAACATAGCAGTCGTCATTTACTCCCAACATCTATGCCCCTGAAGACGTAGTGGATTACATTTGTTTTTGAAAAGAATTTTATTTTTTTTAATTATAATTATTATTATTATTATTATTATCATCATTATTTATCTGTATTATTATTTTATTTTTTTTGTGATGCAAGATATGTTGGTACTATATCATTTACGGGTCAATATTAGACATTGTTTAAGTGATTTTAAAAAAAAAATTTTTTTTATAAAATATAATAAATAATTACTGAATGAATGAATGAATGAATGAAAGAATGAAAGAATGAATGAATGAAAAGCAGCAAATATTTGCTGATCTATGTCCAAAAATATCCAAAAACAAAACTGACAATTTTAATATTTTATTGTTGGTATCAGGAAATTATAAGTGAACTCTAAATTCTTCTATAATCAATTAAAAGGGGTCCTTTTAAAATGAAATAGCTATTTAGGAGTGAAACAGGAAATTTAATGCAAAAAAATATCAAAATATATTTATCCATGATCCAGTTAACTGCAATGTGAAGACGTTAATATTCCATAGGCAAACTGAGAGAGGAGGCAGGAGATGAGCAGCTGAAAAAGTAAAAAGATTAGCAACGTTAGCCTTGAAGGTACCTAATCTATTATTCCATACGTTTGAAAAAAACATGCACTGATAAATCATTTAGATCCAGACCAGGGACACGCATTAAGAAAAGTAAACAGTTGATTTTCATTTCATGTTGACTATAAGTGCAAATTCAATGCAAGAGGGAGCCGATAAACAGGCCTTGTGTGTGTCAGTATGCATTCACGGGGTCTGTGCGGCTTCAGCGCAGCAATAAAAGGATCATACGCACTGAATAAAACATCTGAGCTCCACGGCGGGGCACTAAGTCCCCCGTGAGCAACTTTGGCTTTGATGCCCCACACTGCTACATACATCTTACAATCTGTGGTTACACTTGCCTTTTCATGTTTCACCACATCCTGCTTTATATCGTACCCCACCCCCCGTCTGCTATGACAGGTAGCTTCATGACGCTAAACCCTGACACGTACCTGGAGAAATGTGATAACTGGCAGATCAAAACTACACTGACAGTGATTCTACAACATCAGAGGAAGTAACATCCATCGACTATGAGTCATCACTTTCTTACAGGGCTAGGCTACATCTGTGTGTGCATTAAAGGGCACCTATTATGCCCCTTTTTACAAGATGTAATATTGGCCTTGGGTGTCCCCAGAATGTGCTTGTGAAGTTACATCCCAAAATTCCCCACAGATCATTTATTATAACAGCTGGATAGATGTCATTATTGGGGTGTGTCTAAAAACGAGTGTATAGCTTTAATGCAAATCAGCTGCATATTCCCGACCCGTCTCCAGAAGAGGGCATCACGTATACATGTCTCTCTCTGCATTGCATATCTGCAGCAATAAACACAGCCAGTAGAAGCAACGTAACAGAGCGAGCGAACCGGTGTTTAGCTATGCATATGGGAAGTCAAATGCACTGAAAGTGGGACGAAACAGCACAATGTTACAAAGCTCTCGCGCGGATCAATGGACCGAGCCGCACGACTGCGCTACCAAACAAATCTCGCACTACGAATGGCACAAACTAATCTCACAAGCACGGCGCTGATCAGTTTAAAAAAATACTTAACGTACGCACACAAATAGGGTTAAAGCGCTAAGCACTAACGATATGACATTCACAAAGGAGTCTGGAGTGATACATGTATTTAGGTAGATTTTGAGGCGCATTACCTTGAAAACTTAAAGTAATCCACAGCGTCCTCAGCAGCTCAGATGTTAGGAGAAAATTAAGACTCTTTATGTTCATTCTTACATGCAAACACAGAATACCGGGATTGCTTGCGAGACATTGTTGACGTTACAGCTGCTTGAGAGCGGGGAAAATGAAGGACATATAGCAATATAGCAATGCAGGGCTGTCAATCAACCCCCATGGCCGGGCCCTCCGAAATGTGACATCACACTGCGGTGAGAGTCAAAACGGCAGGCCTAGTGAGACTGACTTGGTTTAAAGGGGATTAAAAAATGAGGAGTGGGTGGTTTTTATTATTGTAGGGTGGTTGTGTTCACACACTGCCAACGCACATTTATGTCCAAACACCATGTAAAAGTGGATTTTGCATAATAGGTGCCCTTTAAACTAAACTAACTAGGATAGTCGCTGCGCTGTGTGATCATCATCAACCCATTATCAAACACCTTAGTGATTATGTTATGTATATCTGTGATGAATTTGCTTTGAATCCTATAACATCTAAGTTAAATTAAGTGCATTATTGTTCAAAAGTTTGGGGTGAGAAAACTTTTTCTTATGCTCACCAAGACTGCATTTATTTGGTCAAAAATACACTACTATGAAATATTATTACAATTTAAAATAACTGTTTTATATTTTAATATTTTAAAATGCAAATAAAAATGCAATTTATTTCTGTGATAGTAAAGCTGAATTATTTTTGAAAGATGTCTCTTATATTCACCAAGGCTGCATTTATTTGATCAAGAAAAAAATATTGTGAAATAGTATTATAGTTTGAATTAAATCTTTCTAAAATTTGATCCTGCAATGGCAAAGCTGAATGTTTAGACGCCATTACTTCAGTCATCAGTGGATTCTCTAATGAATAGAAAGTTCAAAGGAACAGCATTATATTTATTATATACATTTGCTATCAGTTTTAAATTAACACGCACTTAAATTCTCACAAAAAAAAAAAATCTTAAACCTTGCTCATACTTTCAATATAATCTTAACATATTATTAATAAATAGTTAAACATAAATATATAACATTATTTTTAGTATACATTAGTATTATATATTAAAAAATATAAATATATAGCACTTTTTAAATGTAATTTATTTCTGCGATAGCACAACTGAATATTCAGCATCATTACTCCAGTCTTCAGTGTCACATGATCCTTCATAAAATCATTCTTATATGCTGATTTATGCTTGATTTCTTATTATCAATGTTGAAAATCGTTGTTCTGTTTAATTGTGGAAATTGCAATACATTTTTGCTTAATTTCCCCCCACAGAGCACTATTTATTTGAAACAGAAATCTTTATTAACATTATAAATGACTTTACTGTCACATTTGATCAACTGAACGCATCCTTGCTGAATAAAAATGTTTAAATTTATTATTATTTATTTATTTATACAGACCAAAAACTGTTTTGTGCATCCTACTCTGTGGAAAACCTGCACTCTGAAAGCTGGCTTTAATTTCTTGTGTATACAAAATAAATTACTATAATAAAACAATAAACTTGCCAACAAGATAAACACCATCTAATTTGCACAGGGCCTGAGAAATGCTGAATTATTTACTACATTGTATCTTTCTGCAAAACACACATTATTACACAATACACTGGCAAATGTGCAATAAATGAAAGCATCACTCAGAAATAATCATTTGTTTTTTCATGAAGTAATCATTATGTATACTGTAAGTATAATAAGGCAAATTTCAGTACCCCACAAAGAAAATGAAAGGTAATAAAAGTATTATCATCATCTCTCCCAGTGGTACTGAGATGGCATAGATCTCCATTCTGAGACTGCATTAATGAACACTGTTTTCTACCATTGTGTTCTTTCTTTAATTAGAACTGGATTTTCTCCTTACAGAGAAACCTTTGCAAACAGCTGGTTGCTGTTAATATGTTTTCTAGTTGCTTAATTAATCATAGAATCATTATACATCTAATGTCGTTGATTCACGGATTCATTTCACTAACATGCACTGTGTAATAGTTCTGGGAAACTGCAGCTGTCCTTAATGTGACGAATAATATCTGAAGTGTAGTTATAGAAACATTTAAATACAATTAAAGGAATAGTTCACCAAACATAAAAGAAAATGTACTAATTTTACATAAATCCTCATGTCATTCCAAAACCATGACTTTCTTCCACAGAACATAAAAGTTTATTGGAGTGTTGAAGTTGCTCATTTCCATATAGTGCCAACAGCGACTACTGTATGTGCCATCAAGTTCCAAAAAAAAAAAAAAAAGTTACACATTATCTTAAAGGGATAGTTCACCCAAAATGAAAACTGAAAAGACATTTTGAGAAAAGCTTAAGTGTTGTATATAATATCAGTGTTTCCCCTACCATTATTTTAGGGGGGCGGCCTAAAGTGCTCTGAGAGTCACTTCATGAGCATTTGACCGTTTCATTTGAGAAAAACTATCCTCATATCATATACACACAGAAATGTAAAGGTATTCACGGCAAACCGTCAAAATAAAAGTTCGGTTTCACTTGAAGACATTGAAGACATAATAGACTACTACTATTAAAACCTTATCTTTAAGGAATAATCATACGATGTCTTCAATGTTATTATCAATATTAGATCCCCTTTATTTTCCAAAAAATAAGATTTGTTTAATTTTTATTCATTAAAATATAAATTAAAGGAATGTTTTTATGTTGGGAAAAAAACGGGAAAAAACTTGTCGTAGTTGTGTCTTTATTAGTCACGTTGAATCAATGAAAGCTGTTAAATCTTCTGTTTATTCAGCTGCAGTATTTCCTGGATTTCTTCGGTGGGGCGTATTTGGAATTCCTGAGCGAGAGCACCCTCTGGCCTTCGGATGGAGATTTACTACTGATCACAGAACTGTGCTTCACTGACAAGATACACATGACAATCTCAGCTTCTGCCTAATCGCGATTTGTCACCTTTGCGATTTAATTTTGATTAATCTTGCAGCCCTAAATATAATATAATATAATATAATATAATATAATATAATATAATATAATATAATATAATATAATACAATATAAAAGTTAGGAAGGTTTCTTTGGAAATGTAATAGATTACAGATCACAAGTTATCCTATTTAAAGTGTAATAAGTAGTGTGTTTTATTAAAGTAATGTAACTTATAATATTTGATTATTTTTTGATTACTTTATACGTTTAAATTCCACTTTTTTAATAAATTTTACTAAACTGTTAATCATTTTGAAACACTTAAAGCAGGCAAGGTCAACCTTACAGTAGTACTCCGACTCAGACGTTGTCGGACTTTCAAAATTCTTCATAATGAATTTAAGTGCCCCTATTATCAGTAATTAAAGGATCGGTTTTTGTTTTTTATTTGGTTTTGGGAGTACCCAACAACAGGTTGACATGCATGCAAGGTCAAATAACATTTCCATTGTCTTACAATATGCATTTCTTTTTACCTTATTTGCTCAACGACTCCCAAACAATTCGTTTAACGATTCATTTTTCCAAACCCCTCCTTTGCATGATGCTAATCTGCGGTGATTGGTCCAACTGGTTGATTTCATTTCCATTTCAACATGCCTGTAATGCCTGATAAAGCAGTGTTTGTGAGCATGCTGTTTTGTGTACAGCGTTACCGGGGAAACCGCTATTTTTACCTCTCCAAAAGCGACACCTAGTGGCCAAGAATGAATTTGCATTTTCATTCAGACCAACACAAAAAGACCAACAAGTGAGTGGGCAATATGCTAATGTTTCATGTTGACGTCAACATGAAACGGTTTGGGATTTGTTTTAAAAACGACTCGTTTCAATGATTCAGAGTCGACTGTTTCTTTTGAGAGACAATAACTACACGGTGCACTTTCAGATTTAAAACTTTGCAGGATGTTTTTATTCACTTAGAGCTGTATTACACACTGCATAAAAGGTAATTTTCAAAAATTCATAATAGGGGCACTTTAAGATTATAATAATTTAATTTTAAAGCACAGCCACAACAAAGTCAGACTTTAGCACCTCTTTTTACTGTGAGATCATTCTGAGGATAAATAAAGATTTAAAATCATGACAAGAAATAGTTTAATACCTATGATACCTTTTTGAAATCAAATCTTTGCAGAGCTATGACAGGAAACACTGCCTTGGGGGAGAAAAAAAACTGTTAATCTAAAAAAAAGATTAAAAATAAAGCATATACACAAACAGGAAATAAAACAGTTTTCAAATAAGCATGTGTCCTATTCTGTGTCCTAAACCCCTGAAACATTATATATATAATGTTTCATATATTTTTTTTTATACATTTCTTCCTGTAACCACAAAGCAGAATTTTTAGTAGCCACCACTCCAACCTTGAATATTTTGTGGAATCTGTGATACATTTTTTATGAATAGAACGTAGAAAAGAATCAAATTTTAAACTAGAAGCCTTTTGTAACATTATAAATCAATTTCATGCATCCTTGCAGAATAAAATATATATATTTTTTTTAATCATCCTACTGAGCCCAGACTTTTGAGTGGTAGTGTGTATTACTTAAAACCAGAGATAAATGCTGTGATTGGATCATTTTAGTGAACTAAATGAGCTGTGCTGTCTTCTCAACCTTCATTAACCCAGAATACACTTCATTCCTTCATTCATCCTTATGAATAGGCCTGTCGCGATAGTCGATATATCGACTTATCGCACGATATATGGAAATGAGCGCGATCATTTTTGGTGCCGCGATATATTGCGACGGATCATTTTTTTATAATTAAAAATAATGATTATATTCATTTTTTTACATAAAAATGAATAATCACCAACATTTTAGTCGATCGCGCTGCCTTTGTCATCTCGTCTGCTCTCTGTGGCGGAGGCGGGGCGGCAGCGTCTCCCCCACACACACGCACACAGAGCGGACAGCGACAGGTGAAGAGAAGGCGTGAACCCACTGCGTTATAAAGTGTTTCGTGACAACTACAGCCAGTTAGGAAGAACCCTAGTCCCAATGGACTTGGTTTCAAAGCCGCAATCTTAAGCTCCGTTGTGGGAACATTTTGGCTTTAAGCCGAATGAGAGAGGAGAGCCAGTTAACGTGAATGAGCCGGTATTTGTTTTATTTATTTAGCATATTTTTTTTTCACATTCCGGTTCCAATGTCTAAATATTCTTAAGAATAAAATGTTCTTTGTTCTTTGAAAGAGTGTACTTGCATTATTATGCTATTATATTGTCATATTGTAATTATATAATCAGTGAAATAAAATTGTCTTAAAATGACAATAATAACGTTTATCGCAATTAATTTTGGTGCAATATATCGCACAACAAAAAGTAGTTATCGTGGCAGCCCTACTTATGAATACAACCTCCCTGAGCTGCTGTCATGGTGACTGAGGCAGCATAACTCAATAAATGTATGGAGAAAATATTAACACAGACGTCTCACACACACACACACACACACAAAACCACCTGTTTTGGCTGCATGAGGTCTCTCAGCGTATCCCCCTTTTCCCTTCGACCCTGCTCCACGTCTCAATGCGAGGGCTAATCACATTGTGCTGTATATGTAATTATGTACCTCATTAACCAAATCCCAAGAGTCATTAGGGATTAACTAACATCCATACGGTTTGCCTCGCAGTTACACGCATATCTGCGTTATTAATTTAGCCCCCTCCCCATCGCCACTCCAGGCTCGGCCTCCCGGAGGTGCTCTGCTCAGGTCAGTGACCTTAGGAGAGGAACGCAGAGGCATATTTTCACTTAATTGGGTATTGTAGATTTAATTAAATCTCATTGAGAGGGAAATTTCAAGGTGGCACTGAGCCTGCGGACTCAACCTGAACAGCCAGACAGGACGACCGCTCACGCTTTGTGCTCTGCCAAGGATGTGCTTATCACTCTCCCTCTATCTATAGCTTCTTTATCTTCTTTATAACCTTAAAGCACTATCATTCACCTCCTTTATTTATCTTTGTCTCGGTCGCATACACGGTGCTGATGAGCTCACGGTATGTGTATAAAGTGAAAGAGTGTCTTTGTGATAAGACTAGACAGTGAACGACAGGTAAAACAAAGCCAAGTTAACATGCTCTTCTCAAGCCATAGATATATACAAAAGGTAAGTGTGATAAAAAGCACTGCAAATCACATAACAAAATATAACAGTCAAGGCAAAGGGATGATTTCTTGATTATTGAAATGAATTACAATCAATCCCACACCAATGCTTGCTAAAATAAGACTAAGATACGATAAAACAAGGCACATGTGTATAAATTTACATAATGTTTTATAAAAATAAATATTTTATATGTAATATTTATTTTATAATATTTAATATTACATCAATTTATATTTAACTTTAATTTTTAGATTTGAATCAAAATTAGTATTTTTTATTTACACATGCTTTCTTTAAAAAAAAAAAAAATTACAGAGGGACAGAGGGCAAGATTATTAAAAAATAAATAAACAAAAAAAATAATATATCTAGCTATGCATAAAAAAAGCAATATTTTTGAAAGCTGTCTCTTGTATACACCAGACCAAAAACTGTTTTTTGATCATTTGCTGATTCAATGCTCAATGTTAAAACGTTTTTTTAAGGATTCTTTGACAAATAGACTGTTCAAAGGAATAGCTTTTTGCCATTTTTAATCAAACAATGCATGCTTAAATTCTTACTAAAAGAATCTTACTTACACTTTCCCCATACTTTAAATATAAACTTAATATATTATTAATACAGTATAAGTATACATAAGTTTTTTTATAATATTTATTTTTAAATATTTTATTTTAGATTAAAAGTCTGTTTAAAATACATTTTAATACAAAATCATATTAAATAGATATCTGTAGTGATTTGACACCAATATTAAAAAATCCAAGAACAAATTCTCTCTACATCACAAAATATGATAAAAATATGTGTTTCTTCTCACACTACGATTACCCAGCTGTTGTCTATCCCCCTCCCCTCATTTCTTTCATAAAACAAAAACATCATTCTGAAATCTGTTAGTATAGATATCACCTTCTGAGCCACAGAGTCAACCCATTAAATCAATTTCCCCTAATCTGGGTAAAGCTGGCCCAGAGCAGGAAATACTTACTACAGCACAGGCCCTGGAGAAAGAACCATTGTGCTGCAATGCAAAGCCTGTGCTGAAGAGGATCTGATTAGCAAAGTGCTTCTCCTTTGGGAGCTCCGCCAACTTCGCTCTGGCATGTTCTACCCAGACAAACACCACTCCACCTGGCAGCAGACACGCTGCTCACTGTCGACGCCAACCCTGCCCACACCAGGGGAAGAGCCCAGGACAGCAGAACCTTACTGCAACCCTGAGGAGCTCAAGCCCAAAATATACAGTACAGCCACTCTCACTCACACATGAAAACAGAGGTGTGCCAGTCAGAGACCACAGGCAAATAAATTATTTTTTAAAGAATAAATTTAGATAAATATGGTCAAAAACCTGGAAAAAGAAAAATATTCCAGAGGAAAATGCCGCTCGAGCAAGACCGTGGTAAAGGTGTACTAAAAGCGTGACAATAGTCATTGTGAAAATTGAGATGTCGCTCTCTCACACCCCTCAAAATCAATGGAAGTTGATATGTAAGCAATAAAAAGGAGTTATCAGCACAGTATCTGTTACTCACTGGTAACTGGAGCACAGCACACCTTCTTGTTTCTAATTTCAAGGCAGCTGATACACATTTACTGTGCTACTGGTTTAAAAAAAAAACGTTCATTGGAAGCATTGGCACACCTCCGAAAAACTCCCATTAAAACATTTACATGTGCGCAGAGAGGAAGTCCTCTCTTTCCTGCGGCATGGTGGTTTCATATCCTGCTTTGTTGCCACAGCAACGGAAGGTTCGCTTTTGGTTTTGGTTTAGCTTTTCATCTTTGACAGAGGTTGTATGTAGCAGCAGGTTTCTGAGAACTGCCAACTGTCCAAAGTCATGTACTGAGTCAGAGAACTTTTTCACTTTCAAGAGAAAAAGACTAGAGAACGTGGTCTCAGATATCCGAGACAGTTCAAAACTTATCTCAGGTCTATTCACCTAGTAAAGCCATATGTAAAATGAATCGCAAAAATGTATTATTTATATGGCCAAAAAGTAAGATGGAATTCTGATAGCTTGTTATGTAAATCAATGATATTTCTACTTGCATAAAATGCATATAAATAGCCCCTAATAACGTCCCAAAATTTGTTTAATTAATATTTAAATGCTTAGTTTGCTCTGTAGTTTAAATTTTGGGGGGAAAACGTGATTTGAAGGATGTACAAATAAACGTCAAAAGTCTGTCCTATTATATTTGATGCTTACAGTACATACAGTACATGATTTTTTCTAAACAATGTATGGATGATGTATGGATAATCAAGCAAGTTGCTTCAGTACAATAAATGTTTATCTTGAAATATTACTAACAACATACAACAGATTTCACATTAATAACACCTAAATGTGAACATTTTTACAATTATACTAAAAGGCATTTTACTTGCTAAAAAATAAGCATGAACTACCAATCAAAATGCATGTAGAAAACTGTGTGTAATAGGTTTTTAACATTTTCCATTTTTGATTGTGTTAATAATTTAGAGGCCTTAGAAATGAATGTATCAAATACAATATAGCAGGTTTTAAAAGGTTAATATAAGAAAAATAGAAAAATAATACTTCATGATTTACCATTGTTTTGCCCAATCAACTGTATGGCAGGTAAAAAGTAAAATTATATATATATATATATATATATATATATATATATATATATATATATATATATATATATATATATATATATATATATATATATATATATATATATATATATATATATATATATATATATATATATATATATATATATATATATACACACACACATATACATATACATATACATATATTAAATAAATAAAATAATACAAATAAATTGTAGGCTATCAGACACTGGCTGATTTGTTTACAATCAGTGGATGGTCAGATAATATATAAGTACCGTATTGTCCCGAATATAAGACGACCCTGATTATAAGACGACCCCCCTTTTTCCAGATGTACCTGTTGGAAAAAGGCTTTTTGAAAACCAAATCTTGTTTTGTTTTGTTTTTTCTTTTGTTTTTTCTCTCTCTGTAAAACACATTTATTCTTAAATTATTTTCATATTGCATATTTTCCCAATTCTATTTTTTGTTTTGAAAGTATGGTAAATACTGGTAAAATGTACCAACAATGACATTGGAAAATTTTGATATACCATTGAAATAACAGGTAGCCCATCTGAATTATATAACAATTCTGAAGCAAAAACAGAATGGTCTGACTTCAGTTTTGTGAATCTATACATAAAAAATATCTGCATGAAACCGAAACAGCAGACGAGCTGAACGAGACGCAGATTCACTCTCTGCCAGCAGGTGGCGCTTAAAGCGTTTCCTTGGTTTCCGCTGTAAAGAAAGCAGCGCTGCACTTAAGAACTTTAATATGCATTATACAGAAGCAAGATGAAAAGAACAAATACCATCTAAACTTTTCTAAAAACAGTAAGTTCCCCTCAGACATACATTCAAACTCCTAGCCCTAACTGAATCGCAATTTGTTTAGCATCTCAACCGATTTGAATCGTCATATTTTAATCGATTTTCAAACGGCTCGCAGTTAATCGTTACATCCCTACACTTCACAATTTGGAAGCCAAAGAAGTTCTACAACCAGGCATTTTCTTCACTGCCAGAGTTATTTGCTCTTATCCATCACCTTATTTGCAGCTTTTTGATTGGCAGCACATAATTAACTCAGTAATAGGTGATTTACTTAATAATTGACCAGTAGTATAGATGGTACATTGTACTGACTAATTCATCAGAGGTTTCAGAAAATCTTCTTTCCCAAGCTTAAAACTACCTAAATGTTCTTGTCGTTCCACTTGCATCACAACACCACCTGTGTACGATCTAAACCCTATGAAACATCAAGCCATCTAGCTATACTATGCTGCACATTCCATGGTTAAATCCATTTATGTTTTGTTTAATTAAGCAAGGAGATGATATTACCTTGGGATATGATCCAGTTTGTTGAACAGTAAGAATTAACATATTAACTCAGGAAGGAACTTATAACTCAGGAAGGAATGCAGGCTCCATATCTCTTGAGACCTGTCTGGTAACATGTTTGCAGGGTTGAACAACTCTTACGGGGATGTTTACATTAATTAAGCATTTGCAAAACTAATAATATGTGAAGCAGAGAACGAAATGCATTTGTTGCGTGAGAATCCAGCCAGAGCGGTTTTCAAGGCCATGTAAGGAATTGGAGGCAGCAGGGTAAAACACCACTGACTAGCTTACTTGTCTTCCTGCTGTTGGTATTTCATCTGGGTTAAAGTTGAAAGCTATCATGAACTGGTTGGAATTTCAGCTTCACTCCAATCTGACGACCCTAACCCCTCCCTACAGGAACTGCATCCGTATAGTAGTGGGGGTGAGGTGGAAACACCTGTACAGGTAACACTGATTACGATTATAATCAACAAAAAGAATCTGAGAGGAAGAAATCAGAGAAGGTATGACGGGGCGGCATGACCAAACTATGGTAGAAATGTCACATGAGATTTTGCAATACCATTTATACTTCATTAGATAGTGTAAGTATAAAAAAAATGCAAGCCCACACTGAAAATGCGGGATTTAAAATCTAATAGAAAACTGCACATTTTAGTATTTTGAAAAACATATGAAATAAGAAAAAAAAAAAAAAAGTGTATTTACAATGCGGCAAATCCAAAATATTTGTCCTATTTATCAGTTTTTCCCATACATTGATTTATTTGTGGCGGCCCACCACAATATCAAAACTGACAGCCACAAATTTTCCAAAAGGCTTTGAATTCATTGAATAAGCACTGCACGTTTCAAAATTGAAACCCGGTGCGGGTGTTTTTATATCACTGTATTTCTGAAGGAAACTGACTGTCTTCAGAAAATTTTCAAAGTCATTTTCATTTCATCTTGCATCTAATGCCTGATGAAGCAGCATTTGTGACGTGAGACAGACAAGACAATGGCAGAAGATTTAGTTTCGAAATGAAAAGCAAAAGCGCCTGTTTGTCAATATTTTGCATTTTGAAAAGCCTGTTGACTTTTGCCGTTTATCTAAGGTGATTTTGGAAGTTTTTTTAAACATTAACTTATGATTTATTTGGTTGCACAGTGTTTGCTGATTTTTACTTGTGTCATTTTTTTTTTTTATTTTACATCAAGGTTTATGCCATACCTCCAAGCTTTCTTATTAGCTTTGCATTTCAGATGCCGATTAACCGGTGGGAAAATTTCCCCGCTGTCACAACCCTAGTGTGCTATAATAATATAAATCATGCTTTCTCTTTCTGTTTTCTGTGAGTTGTGCTAGGCGTGATGAGGTGTGGCGCTGCGCTTCTCGTCCAGTGTGCGACCGCCTTGTTTATACTTTCGTCTGGCTCTCCATCGCGAGCCTCCGCTGATTGAGCATGCAAAGCATTTATACTTGTCACACTCGCTGTTGTACTATTCTTTGAAGTACTATTCTGCAAAAAATGTTTGTTTTAAGTACACTTAACCAAACTCACACTACAAAATACTCAAAGAATCATACAAAACCAGTATACCTTGAGAATATTATTTGTGACATTAGAATTATTTTTTTTTCTAGTGTGTAAAATTTCTAAGTAAATAAATAACAAAATGTTGAAATTGAGAAATTTGGACTTCTGACAGGTTTTTTTTTTCTCCGAAATAAATGTTTTTGTTATTATACAGAGAGTAAAGCACCGCAAAAGGTACAGTTGAGTACTGGCATTGAATTTCAGGTACCGATACCGGTTAAATGTGAATGGTACCCAACACTAGAGGAGAGGATGCTTCTGTGCTCAGGTCCAGATATGGCAGCAGCGGGTGTATTGTGGAGCATCATCATGAGGGATTCATAATCAAACTAATTAACTGATTAAACAACATGGTAATGTGTTTCAGAGAAGCGGGAGGCTTTGTGTGCTAATTCAGCTCCTTATCCTATCCTACCATCACTGCCAACAAAGAGGATGTAGCAAAACAAACACAATGCAAATGCTAGTCTCACTGCACATCTGGCACCATTAACAACACTTAAAACATTAACAACAAAAAACAAGATCATTTCAATCCACCATGTCCTCTTGAAGTGTGTATATATATATATAAAAAGCTGATTAGTATATTGTTAAATGTAATTGTGACATTCCTGCCACATTGCTACCTATATGAAAATTTGGTAAAGCCTCTTGGATTATTTTAAAATGAACAACAGATGTCATGAACTACAAAATGAACCCCTCAGGGGGGAAAAACGCTAATTCATTATGCTACAAAACGTAGCACACGCTAAATCTTTTCCGTCTGTGATTTAATATCTTCTAATGTTCAGCCATTCCCATCAGTCTTCTTTATGCGTTTTGGGTGACAATACCCAAGTTGTGTTTGCAGGAGGCCAATATTTCTCAATATTCCTAAAAAGAGCTCAACATTTAGGTATTACTTTTACCATGCCAGGCTTCATTAGTTCTTCAGCTCTAAATAGAAGCTGAATATCTGGACATGTGTCACTCTGGAAACAAAAACGGGAAAATGTCACAAGAACAATACTGTTCAACATTAAAAATGACACAGAGGTGAATTATGAGAGTTTTGGCCAGTTGACAGACGTGTGGTTTAATAAATCTCACATTTGTTGATCTTGTGGTTTTATATCTTGCTTAAATGCTTGACTGTTGCTTTTGCAAATTCTGCTATTTAAATATGGCAAAGTAACATGATCTAGATAGCTGACAGAGTCAAGAGAAAAACATGATTTCTTAAGTACCAATTACAAAATAATTACTAATGTTTTGCATTATATAATGTCATCAACTTCCAACAAGCATGTTTATGAATGTACATCTAATGAAGTAGTAAAACAAATACACAACTTTTAAGGTGCAAGTTAAAGGAGGAGACTGAATGCAGAAAAATTATAACTGCACATGGTTCAGCACATGAACACAGCAAACATACTGTCATTAACCTTCCTGTCTGTGTGTCTCATGCTGGGAGCTCCCCAGGAAGTCTCCACATCCATGTCTAATCCACTTAGAAACTACACAGAGCGGACGTTTCTCTCTCTCTCTCTCTCTCTCTCTCTCTCACACACACACACATATACACAAACCTACAGGCTATAGAAGTTCAAACACACTGAGCATAGATGACCACCCTCACTTAAGTGTGGTTTATGCACATATGAGTCACATTGTATACGCTGACCAAATTGGAAAAAAAACTGCACACACTTCCACCTAAGCAGACAATTGCCTTTATGTGTCTGAAAAATAATGTATGTTCCTCTTTAGAGAGGTGGCCTACTGGCTTTCCTTTTCATAATGAAGCTGATTAGACACCTGGAGAATGGGGCACAAGAGCTATTCACGCTGACACTACGCTGGGCGATAACATATGAGCCTTTTAAATGAAGCATATGACATTTAAAATATGGATCTGAGGATTTATAATCACAAGGCTAGTTAAAATTGAGTGACCAGTTCATATCAGCACTGCAATGTGAATAGCAAACTAGCGTGAAATCTCTGCTTTCTACGACATAAATAGACTGATTGGCAATTTGTGTTTACAGCAAATTCCTTAAAGAATGAAATAATCACTGGATTTGCTATTTCGAAGTTAGTGATCAGCATTATTTTGTACCATTTAGATACTGTTATAGTTATTTTTGTATTTTCCATTTTCATTTCAATTTTTAAGTTTTCGTTTTTGTCATTTTTATTAGGTATTTTTTTAAATGCCAATGTAATTTTTATTCTTGTTTTTTCCATTTTTATGTAGATTATTGTAGTACATGAAATTAAACTAAATAAAACTGATAAATAAAATACACTTTCTATATTTTATTTGGTTAAGGTTTATTTGATTTGATTTAGGAAACAAGTTCTTTTTTCTGGTTTTAGTTTTAATTAACTGTAGTGACAAAATATTTTAAATTAATTACACAAATAAGCCATTAATTACACGAGCATAACTGTGCTTTTTGAGTTAAGTCTGTCAAATAATTTAATTGTTACTTTTGGACAGACTAAAATCAAATCATATTTTTTACTGTTTTTCTGGTGTATTGAGTTCAACTGTTGGCAACTGAATAATACATTTCAGATACTCTTGTGCCTAAACATCACTTAAGAACAAAACAAATGTTTGGTTATTTTATGTCACTTAGATGGTCTCTTCCTGTCTAAGTGGGCATTCTTGGTCAGAATAAGTTGTGATGAGGACCATTACTTTTGTCATTCAGTCAAAGATCTGGCTACATGAGACTATCCAGTCCTAAAACTCTCAAATAAACATTTGTTAAATGCAGCAATGTGGTAGGGACGTGTCAAGCAACGGGACACTTACTGTTCCCCTTGCTCTATTTACCTAATGTCCCAAATTAACAGGCTGTAGGAAAACCTGAGCAACTTTGCAGTGAAGGAGAGAAAAAGAAACCATGGTACAGGGGTAAGATTCAGTCTATGTGCTCTATACAGACAGCTTATGGATCATTTTTTCTTCCAGGAAATCATTCATTGATGCAGGAGCGGCATATTGCAGAGGTTAGAAAAATCAATGATGTGTGTAGAAAGTCTGAGCACATAAACCTGTGTCAAGAGCCAGAAACACTCTTGCACATGTGTACGCTGCACTGCTGCATACTTTCGAGAAATGAGGGCCCCAGGACAGTACATACTGTACTGTTCTGCACGTCTTGTAATTTTTAGCTTTTTACCCATGCGGGGGGATGGTATAAAGGTTTGGCCTGCCACTGCAGCGTAAGGCTTCTCGAGCAAGTGAGTGATCCAGGACGCATACAGGAAGAGATGCTGCAAAGATAATGCAGTATAGTGCAAGGAAAACAAAACCCTGGTGGTTTAGAAACTTCAGAGTAAAGAGGAAGATAAAAGCGGGAGATTGAATCCAACATTCTCAGAAAAAAAAAAACACCAAGGGAAGTGTTACGCTGTACTTTCAACATAGCAATCAGTCTATCGGAAGTGGTGACATTTATATAAGTATAAATATTGGCTGTGACGGAGATGTTATTTAGTTCTTTACTAAATTATGCAATGAATTATAATATCTAACCTTTAGTAACAAATAAGGTACATGTCATTATTTTGTTAGAATTCATAAATATTTTCATACTTTTTATTTAATTATTTCTCTATTTTATTTTATGTATTACTTATTTTATAATTTTGATCGATTTTCAATATTTACATATTAGAAATGGAATTTTTTACTACTTAACCAGATATTTTAATATTAAAGTAATATTAAATTTAAAACATGTCTGTGTGTAACATTTTTAAATACAGTATATATGCAGGATGTATCGATGTTTCAGCCAATAATCGGTATCGGCCGATAAAAGCAATTATCTGCACTTCGGCTGATTGTTTAAAAACAGCCAATGATCAGGGCCAATTATTTATTGTCAATCAAAACACGGTAACAAAGCATGTCAGACAGCAACTTGCATGGAGAAAACGTTTCTTGTGTTGAATTTTGGGCTGTCCTGGTTCAAGCAATAACAATGCATTAATGCAGCACCATTAACGTTAGTGCTGTTTGACCCAGGATTGCCAGGTATATGGTTTCTCTTCACAAAACACTATTTGTAACACACAGACTTTGTTACTTCTGATAAAAAACAAAGTGTCAGATTTCAAATCCAGCACATTTTATGACAAAATTTTAACAATAAATGCCATTTTGACAAATCGCTGTAGCTACTCAACATGTACCGCAATTCTCTTTTTATAACACAAATTAAACATGATTTTTTTTTTTTTTTTGTATACATAACTTAAATTGCATAAATGAGTTAACTCTCTAACTTTGTTTTTACTGGGTCCAAAGTAGGCAGTTTCTTGAGTGAGATCTTTATCCAATCTTAAGCATCTCTTTTTTTTAAAAAAAGGCAGCTTAAGGGAAAAAAAGGGGGGTTGAGGGGTCACGGAAAAGCAATATCCCGCACAGATCTCACTTGCTTACTTCACTTCCCCTCAGCGTGCTTGAAGTTCATCGGGTCTTGGTGGCGTCGCAGCAGGTGTAATTTATGAGGTGTTAAGAACGTTAGACTGTAACTGAAAAATATACTGTAAACTCTAGTTCCCCCAACACCCCTTTAACCCCAAAGCGTGAAGCCCTATAACACAGGTACAGGGCCTCTTACCTCTTGAGAGTCCGCCAAAGAAAATGCATATCACTTTTTACTCCGTTTTTTTGGGGGGGGGTTTCTGCAACCCCAATTTCAGAATTTCAAAGAAAAAAGAAAGAGAACAAGCATTGCTGCTCAGAAGCATATGCTATGTTTAGTGTCCCCACCAGACTCTTCTAACTAGTTTAACCAGCAAGTTCTTTGGTCAACCAGCTTCACCACTTTTGGGTTAGGGTTTTCCCACCTGCCAGACTATTATGACCAAACCAGTATAAACCAACATGGTAATTAATTCTGGTCTTGTTAGTGTTTTATGCAGGGAAAGTTCTAGAAACTTAACAGCTACCCATTAACTTTGCATTTGTATGCTACCATGTGTTTTCTAAATGCGTTCCTTTTAATCTACAGTGGGGGGGGAGGGGTTTCGCTTTAACCAAAACAGTTCACCAGGGGTCTCATTTATAAAACTCTCTGTAGATTTCATCCTAAAAGTGTACATACACACGAAAGCTAGATTTTGCTTACGCATGAATTTTTTCAGGTTTATAAAACCATGCATACACCAGAACCTGCGCAAAAATCCCTTTATAAATCCCAGTCAGGGGAAGATTGTGTGTACGTGCATCTCCACCCCGACTCCTCCCAGAAATCACCATATATGGAGCTTACAACACCTAGTTTTACTATGCATAACCTCATCTGCATATTATTTCCATTCATATTCCCATTAAATTTATGCAGTTTTGCTGATAAGGTAAACATAAGCTGAACATCTATTTTTAGTGGAAACAGCTGATATAATAGGCCTATATTTTTTGCAGTGTAAATACAATTGTCTGACTTGGCGAATTACTAAGTATTTTAAAAATGGTATCCTTCAAATACAGTGGTATTTTTTAATAATGTTTTGGAGATGCCTTCACACGACATCAACATGTAAATCATGAAGTAAGTGCACATCATGATCATTGTTCTCACAAAAAAAAAAAAAATTCCTCGTAAAATGAGATCTGCAGTTTAGTTTAAAAATGAATTATTGTGCACCTATATAGCGCTCCTCGCTGTCATTAAAACATAGGATGCCACATGAAAAGCGATCAAATGCATCCACTATATTGCTTATGCATATTATATGCCTATTTTGTGTGTATGCATCAGGGTTTTAAAAGGATAGTTCACCCAAAAATGAAAATTCTGTCATTAATTACTCACCCTCATGTCGTTCCAAACCTGTAAGACCTTTGTTCATCAGAGGAACACAAATTAAGATATTTTTGATCAAATTTAAGAGCTTTCTGACCTTGCATAGACTGCAATGCAACTGACACATTCAAGGCCCAGAAAGGTAGTAAGGAGATAATTAAAATAGTCCATGTGACCTCAGTGGTTCAACCGTTATTTTATGAAGCTACGAGAATACATAGCTGGTCCTCATCGAAACTTATTCTTGGTCAGAAATCTCACGGATTTTATCAAAAATGGTCTTGGGTTTGGGACGACATGTGGGTGAGTAAATAATGACAAAATTTTCATTTTTGGGTGAACTCTCTAATGTTTTTTTTTTTTAAATCTTTTCTATGTTCACCATGGTTGCATTTGTTCAATCAAAAATACAGTTTCATATTGTGAAATATTATTACAATTTAAAACAAATGTTGTCTATTTTAAAATGTAATTTATTCATTTGATAGCAATATGCTGATTTGGTGTTGAAGAAACATTTCTTATTAAATAATGCTGAAAACAGCTGTGCTGTAATATGTGGAAACTCTTTCCCCAGAGTAGAAAGATCCAAAGAACAACAACTATTTGAAATAGAAATAACTGTAACATCATAAATGCATTTACTTTAACTTTTGATCAATTTAATGCTTCCATGCTGAATAAGTATAAATTTGTTTCAAAGAAAAATAATCGTACGAACGCCAAACTGTTGAATGGTAGTGTATGAATATACACTATAATTTCATTGAACACAATAAGTAGTAGCACAATAAGAAAGTAGTTTTGATGGATATCACTTCGAAAACTTGTTGAACAAAAGCCTTTATATAGACAAATTAGTTATATTTTCCATATCAAGGGTTTTCAGCATTAGAGTTAGCATTTGTTTACGAGTTGACATCCATCAGAACAAGTTAACTGATAAAGAGTGGTGTGTCCCACCCCCACGACACCCCCCCCCCTCCCCCCACCTCCCTCCCCCTCCCCCTCAGGTGGTTGTGCTGCGGGATGTGTTTCCCATACATTTATTTATTTGTGGCGACCCGCCACAATATCAAAACTGACCGATTTTCCAAAAGTCTTCGTTGAATAAACATGAGCACGTACAGCTTTTATTTAAAAATAAAAACGAGGCGCTGGTGTTTTTATATCACTGTATTTCTGAAGGAAGACTGTCATTATGTCATTTTCATTTCATCTTGAATGATCTATGCCTGATAAAGCAGCGTTTGCAAGCTCAGTGTTGCTTTGTGTACAGCCGTTACCGGGGAAACCTCTATTTCCCCCGCTTTAAAGCACCTCCTGCTGGCAGAGAATGAATTTGCATTTTCAATAAGTCCGTCTGATTTACGCAGCAAACATATTTTGCTTGTTATCAAAAATAATCTACTTAGCTGTTGTTATTGATTCTATTTGGAAGTCTACCGGAAGTTAAGTTAGGGCCACAAAAGCACGCATGCGCAGTAATCTTTGTTTATGTTGTTGCAGGTGAAACCGTCTATAATAGCTACTATTTTTCCACTATTCAGCAGAGACATATCTTTGTCCATCTGGGAACATGTGTGCTCCTACTGAAAGTGCGACACAGTACAGTAGCTTTAGAGGTGCTCTCTCTAACATCTGTGCAAAAGCAAACAGCTGGTATTATCTATTCTGTGGCTTTTTTCTAAAGCCTTCGGACTTGGGCCAGGATTACACTGCAATTATGCTTCATCTACAGCAGCTGCCTGCGGGACAGTAGAGAGAAAGAGGAAAACTGCTTTCCTTCCTGACACAGTTAAGCTTCAGTAGAGGACAATCTAGCTGCAGACAGGTGTAGAAAACACCTCCTAATCCAAATTATACCGTAATTGTTTTTCATCTTGAGACCCCAGTGAAGGACATCTGTCATACTGGGATAACCTGCTGGAAAAACATGAATACAAAGCAAAGTTTGCAAGTCTAGACTCAAAGGTTGTTGAGTTTCATTTGGAGGTATTAGAAACTCTCTGCTCTGGGAAGGGGCACATATTTCAGCCAGACATACAGTAGGCTGGAATTCCGAGAATGTGTGTCTCCGATTTCCTTCTTAAGAATGGCTAGACTAGATGCCATTTATACCAAGGCTTTCGACCACCAGCCCACCCCTCTCAATAAAGAGTATATTTTTCATGAAGTTTCTGGTCCATCCCATTTCACCCTATTTGGTAGCCTAGTCTCACGGAAGCTGTCAGCGCTATATGTTACTCAGGGACATGTGATGTGCTACATCATTTTGTGTCATTCTGAATCAGAGCACATTTGTGTGATGAAGGAAAAATGAAAGTATCTGCTTACTAATGGCAAAAATATGCTTTGACTCATAAAAACTTGAGCACTAAAAGTTCTCAGATATGTATTTATATACTTACTTACTTCTGGGATTTATTAAGTTCAGGGTCATTAAAATATTTTAATGCTTTTGAAAGAAGTCTTGTGCTCACCAAGGCTGCATTTATTTAATAATAATATTATTAAATAGTATTACATTTCAGTATATTATATCTGAATATTTTGTTTTATTCATAGAAAGCAGATGCTGTATTTATTTTTTGTTTTTTTAATTTTCAGCTATTCTTATACACTGATTTGGTGATCAAAAACATTTCTTTTTATTATCAAAACTGAAAATGGTTGTGCTGCTTAATAGTTTATTCTTAGATGAACATTTTGTACATTATGGACGTTTTTATTTGATGAATAGAAAGTTTAAAAAACAGCTTTTATTTGAAATAGAAATTTCCTATAAATGTCTTTACTGTAACTTATCAATTTAACATCCTTTTTTAAGTATAAAAAAATCTTACTCATCCAAAATGTAAAATTTAAAATTTAAGACACAAATAAGAGTTTAAGTATATATACACACACAGTACATACACAGTATATATTTAAGAGTATACACACACACACATATATACAGTAAATATTATATATATATTTATATAAATTTATGTTATAGACTTGTTACAGACTTTTCATGAAGACCATAAAAAAAATCATACTAACATGTGGAAAATGGGCATCTGATGTTCCCTTTCAAGTAAATAGAATGAATTTGTTTTCAGTCATAAGTTGCCCATTACAACGACTCTTCTGATGGAGCGAGTTACATTCAGCTACTGTATAAGACAGAGAGAGAAGATCACACAACCTACCAATGTCCTGTTGTGCTTTGTTTCTGGTTAATGATTTGACCAGGTCTGGGTCTGCTGGAACTGTAGGCCGCCGTCCTGCCAGAAATAAAAAGAGGCTTGTTCAGATGCAGAATATGGAAAACAAACAGGCAAGGCCACTCAGCACAAAGGCTAACAAAGAAAAGCAACCGCCCAAGGGTTCTCCTCTTCCTCCCCGCAAACTCCTTCCTTCATTGGAACTTTTCCTTTAGTCTTGATGGAAAGCTAATCTCGCACATCCCTATACCCACCCTGCAGCGAATAGGCTGTTTACAGAGAAAACACAGATAACTGTCTGCTAAGCACCGCTGCACCCTTTTCTAAAAACACCGTGTTCTCCTTTTTAAGTGTGGGTTGGTACATCTTCTGCTACTGTCATTTTGTTGAATTCCAGCGCTGCAACAGGTATTAACATGCACATTGCTAAAATGTCTCAAATCGATGCATCATTGTCATCACAAAATTATAAGGCAACGGTAAAGACCTGAAGCTAAAATAACTGCTCTCAAAAACAAACATTCCATTTTTAATTTTTTTTTTTTTTTTTTTTTTGCAACTGGCAGGTCTAAACCTCTGGAGTTAATCTTGTTATGTAATCAGATTTCAGCAAGACCTTTTTGGGGGGAGGGTGTTGATGTCATAATGTTTCAATTTAAGCGAGGATGGATGAACTCAAATGTCACACGAATAAAGACAAAAAGGGAAAATCTAGGTTGAGGTAGTATGTAAATAGCAGTGGAGGCGCAGGATGTGAAGACAGGCTTCTGACATGCCAAATTTGTGCCTGATTAGCTCAGGTCAGAGATCAGACTATCTGTTTGCACAAAGGAGTTACTCCAAACTCCCACATTAGAAGAGCAAGTGCCATATGACTGGAAGCACTTAAACCTATACAGTTATAATGTTGCTGGTCCACACAGTAATACTATGCTTTACTAACACTTTAAAATCAGCTTTGCAGGAAGCAGAAATAGGCTACAGAAAGAAAAAAAAGAAAAAAAAAAGAAAAGAAATATATATTTATATAAAGCTGTTGGCTTAGTTATAACACACACAGTTTAGTTTTTGACCAAATTTTGTATTTTTATCTCCCAAAGTGGCCCATGGGAAATTACAGCTCATGTCTTTTTTTTTTTCTTCTTCATTATACAATATAAATTTATATAGAAACTTGAGAAATAACTTATAAAAGTGCATATTAATCATAATAAATATACTAACTATTAATTGTAAAAATAGTGTGCATGTCCATTTTTTATTAGTATATGCCATCATGACAAATCAACCTTTGCATAGCTTATTACAGCAGTGCAAAATCATACAAAAAATTTTATGTGTTTTAATAAACATAACAGGTTAGATAGAATGGCCTTTGAATATTGTCTTAGACCAAGTGCACAAGAGTCAAAAGGTTAAGAACCACTAGTTTAAAGTATGTGAATATGCAAGTGGCCTTTCCAATAAATACTATACAAAAAAAAGCTTTTCTAATCAAATCACTTCCAGTTTCTTCAATTTCTTCTGTTCAACATCATGAAAAAACTATTTTCATAATGTATTTAAACAAAACAAAACAAAACAATAGTTATAAAGCAGGTATAGACCAAGCTGTTTATACATACTCTTGAAAAGAAACCGGTGCTAAACTACCCCATCATTTTTTATTCTATGCTGGTGTGAAACACACTTCAAAGCCTTTTTGGTCTTTTATTTTTGAGAGCGGTTCTGTTGAGCAGTCACATGAATAGACGCCTTTGTGTACGGAAAAACAGGATCGCTAGTACTACTAATGCAACAGCAAACTGGTCTCCTGCTGACATTGTATGAATGAAAACACACTGCAGTGACTAAATCTGAACGATCCATTGAAAGTATGAAATGATGACAGAGTTGTGGTACTTTGTCTATTCAGCAGTGCAGTCTAGATGCCAGATTCAGAGAAGGTTTAGCTTCCTCTGGGGAGAGCAGAGGGAAAACGGAGGGGCTCTTTCTTTAAAAGGCTTCGTCTCAAATTGCCAATAGAGTCCTTGTTTTAATTACAGCCCTGGCATGGATGCTCTCTAGATATAGATAACAGATCTAAAGCCACTGAGTTGAAAGCCAACAGTATTAGCTCTCTGATTGCTGAAATAAATCCTCATGCAGTTACTCTGTCTCCATCAGGGGGTCCATTCAGATGTATATTTATCTGACATCCAAATTCATCCCATCCTGCCACGACCAGGTACAAGCTCTCAATCAGGTCACGGTGGCTTGATTTCTTTATTTTTTCTGTAGTTTTAAGTGAGCAATTAACATTAAATTATGTAGTGTGACGTTATTTTAATTATATATATATAATTTTGAACTTTTTAACAGAATTTTTATGACCTTGTATTAATTTAGAGACTACATGGAATATTTGCACTTTTAAACATTCATGTAATGCTACAGAACTATTTAAGTGAAACACAAAAAAAAAAAAAAATGACCTTGGGACAAACTGGCTAAGAGTAAAATTGCAAAAAGCCACTTGATTTGTCATATTGTATGTAGTGACAATCCTTCATTTTTAATAGTGACTCAAGAGTCAAACCAAACTAAACTAAAACCACAGAAAAATAAAAACCAAAACCAAATTTAAATCAAAATACAAATACAAATAAGTAAGTAAATTAATTACTTAATAATAAAAAGCCCTTCAAGTAAAAAAAATAAATAAATAAAAATGATATATATACAGTGGGGCAAAAAAGCATTTAGTCAGCCACCAATTGTGCAAGTTCTCCCACTTAAAAAGATGAGAGAGGCCTGTAATTTTCATCATAGGTATACCTCAATTATGAGAAACAAAATGAGAAAAAAAAAATCCAGAAAATCACATTGTAGGATTTTTAAAGAATTAATTGGTCAATTCCTCTGTAAAATAAGTATTTTGTCACCTACAAACAAGCAAGATTTCTGGCTCTCACAGACCTGTAACTTCTTCTTTAAGAGGCTACTCTGTCCTCCACTCGTTACCTGTATTAATGGCATCTGTTTGAACTCGTTATCAGTATAAAAGACACCTGTCCACAACCTCAAACAGTCCAACTCCAAACTTCACCATGGCCAAGACCAAAGAGCTGTCAAAGGACACCAGAAACAAAATTGTAGACCTGCACCAGGCTGGGAAGACTGAATCTGCAATAGGTAAGCAGCTTGGTGTGAAGAAATCAACTGTGGGAGCAATTATTAGAAAATGGAAGACATACAAGACCACTGATAATCACCCTCGATCTGGGGCTCCACGCAAGATCTCACCCCGTGGGGTCAAAATGATCACAAGAACTGTGAGCAAAAATCCCAGAACCACACGGGGGGACCTAGTGAATGACCTGCAGAGAGCTGGGACCAAAGTAACAAAGGCCTCAAATCCTGCAGTGCCAGACGTGTCCCCCTGCTTAAGCCAGTACATGTCCATGAAGTTTGCTAGAGAGCATTTGGATGATCCAGAAGAGGATTGGGAGAATGTCATATGGTCAGATGAAACCAAATTAGAACTTTTTGGTAAAAACCCAACTTGTCGTGTTTGGAGGAGAAAGAATGCTGAGTTGCATCCAAAGAACACCATACCTACTGTGAAGCATGGGGGTGTAAACATCATGCTTTGGGGTTGTTTTTCTGCAAAGGGACCAGGACGACTGATCCGTGTAAACGAAAGAATGAATGGGGCCATGTATCGTGAGATTTTGAGTGAAAACCTCCTTCCATCAGCAAGGGCATTGAAGATGAAACGTGGCTGGGTCTTTCAGCATGACAATGATCCCAAACACACCGCCCGGGCAACGAAGGAGTGGCTTCGTAAGAAGTATTTCAAGGTCCTGGAGTGGCCTAGCCAGTCTCCAGATCTGAACCCCATCGAAAATCTTTGGAGGGAGTTGAAAGTCCGTGTTGCCCAGCGACAGCCTCAAAACATTACTGCTCTAGAGGAGATCTGCATGGAGGAATGGGCCAAAATACCAGCAACAGTGTGTGAAAACCTTGAGAAGACTTACAGAAAACGTTTGACCTCTGTCATTGCCAACAAAGGGTATATAACAAAGTATTGAGATGAAATTTTGTTATTGACCAAATACTTATTTTCCACCATAATTTGCAAATAAATTCTTTAAAAATCCTACAATGTGATTTTCTGGATTTGTTTTTTTCTCATTTTGTCTCTCATAGTTGAGGTATACCTATGATGAAAATTACAGGCCTCTCTCATCTTTTTAAGTGGGAGAACTTGCACAATTGGTGGCTGACTAAATATTATTTTGCCCCACTGTGTGTGTGTGTGTGTGTGTGTGTGTGTGTGTGTGTGTGTGTGTGTGTGTGTGTGTGTGTGTGTGTGTGTGTGTGTATATATATATATATATATATATATATATATATATATATATATATATATATATATATACACACACATACAAATTTTTGTTAGAAAAAAAAAAATATTGAAAATGTAATTTATGAATTTACACTTATGATTTCTGTGTCTTCTCTAAGTGTGTTTAAAGATTCCCCGTAATATGTGTTTAATTACACAGGCAGGCTAATACCTGTTCTATTTTGGGCCTGCTGATCTTTGCAAGTCCTGCCTTGCATTGAGTCTGTACACGTTTGCTTCAGAACGTGCAAGAATCTAAAAGTCTGTTATTTGATTTCCCTCAATTTTGGGACAATGAAGAGCTGAAAATATCAAAGCAACTGGATGTTACAAATTTGCAATAAGCTATTTTATTTCACACAAATAAAATGAAAGCAGCACAATTTCAATTTTGATTAGACCATATCTGATGTTCTCTGTCGCTTATCATCTGAACCATACTAACCTCACATACAGCACGAATGCGCTGAGCTTCATAATGAATCTGCATGGCAACATCAAATCTAAATCCTGGCTGCAGATGTTCTACCACACTCAGCAGCTTTCACATAAACACATTACGACAAGAACCAGACATTCCCAACTGGCCAGCCAATCAGAGGCTTGCGTTTCAATGAAGCCAGCATTTATAGTCAGGAGTTGTAAAATGCTCTATATAAAACGCAGTCTGTCTGTCCCTTTCCAAATGATTTGGCTGCTGTTTTATTTTGATTTGCACTTGTGATTACACACACTGCGCAGGCATGCTGCCACACCTCCACGTGGAACTAGCCTTGCACATACGCCACATTAGAAAAAACACGAAAGCAAACATGGTTCTTTACAATTATTTCATTTCATATATTGAATTATTTCAGTCTAATAAGAGGCAGGTTTTGGTTTGCTCATGTCAGACATTTACTTATGTTTGTTTCCAGGATGCTCAATATGCTAATAAGCATTGTATTAAAAATAAATTAATTAATAAAATTTTTTTTTAAAAACTGCACTGGCAGCACATCCACTTTCCACTTCTGAATCACAGCCATGACAAAATGACATCCGCATTGATGCAGGGTTCAAAAATGCCATGGAATCGCTTTCAGTTTTTCCCAAATTCAGTATTTTGCTTTTTTTTTTTTTATTCTTTTAATGGTTTAATTTAAAATCTTTCACATTTTAATAAATACATTTTGTGTTGTATACTTTAATTTGTCTGGATTCTGTGTTTTATTATTTTACACAAATGTATTCCCAAAAATAGTGGTAACTAAATGAATGCATAAAACAATTTAGGTAACATTTTAAAATGTAATCAAATGAAATGTGAATATGTTTTGGCAAACAGCATGAAGCTAACAGAAATGAACTGTTTAAATTAAAACATGGATAGAAAAATTATTTGATATTCCTTGAAAATAATTTTATAATAAACTGTATTATCAATACTATTATTATTACTTTGTAAAGAAAATTGTACAGTACAATAGTAATATATTTCTGTCAGGATTTTATTGGGGGGGGGGGGGGTTATAGTGAAGACCATTGTGTTTCTAATTTTAATTTTTTTTTTAAATGGTGAAATACTGCTGAAAAACCACAAGAATAACAGATGCTTGAGTATGACTTCACATTTCAATAGCAGTCTTTTCATGTTTAATATTCACAGACACTAGTCCATATCAAGATTTTATTAGGTATAAAGCCCTACTTTTGATTTATTCATCCAAACTTTGGCAAATTCCGTGACATTCTGTGCTGCACAGTAAATTCCATTTTTATGACTGGATTTCTCAATTCGGTCTGCCCTACAGACAGAAGACCGCCGGACAGCGTCTCCTCTCTCATGAACCACAAGTCTGTGGGAACGAGGGTTCAAGCATGAGTTTAACCTTCAGAACATAGTGTACAGTCGTCTGTCAATGAGCTATGAGAAGGAAGTGATGTCAAAAGTGACCGAGCAGAGAAAACTGAACACTAAGATGGGGAAAAGAGACTCAGAAAGCTTGTTTATGTCATGCTAGTGAAACTCTACAAGTCCCTTTTATTTTCAAAAACAAATTCACATAAAAAAAATTAAAAAAAGAGGCCGAACAAAGCAAACTCAGCGCTCGTCTGTTCTCTAATAAGCTGACGAAGATCTTGCATGAGTATTGTTTGATTAATAATGCTCTTTGAGGATGATCCTAGAGTTTTGATCTAACCTTTGTGGGCCGCTGCTCCGTGGGAGATGCGTCAGAACCCAACTCCAAATGGGAACATAACAAATGGCCAACCTCCAATGATAGGTGTAAAATAGAGAAGGAAAAATCAAAAAGAAGAGAGATAAAGAGCAACCGGCTTCTCTTGTTCTGGTTCAAGACCTTGCACTTTCCTCTTTGGGTCGATCCCAAACTCCCACGGCCAGGGGCCTTAAGTTCTTTAGATCCTTCAAACACAAACACGGACGCTCCTCAGGGACACCGGCACACGGCGCACATCCTGTAGACGGCTCTTTCAAATATCTGTGGTTTGTTTGGTCTGGAGAACGGATGCGAAAGAGTGCATGATGGGAGTTTAAGTCTTGAAAGAAGGGCCTAAGCGTGCTGGCAAAAGAGAAGCCGTAATGAAGTACTATCCTGAGGTCATTTCGAATAGGATATATCATGCCATGCGTATGTGTTCATTGCATTACACTGAGGACAGTTTAATGATTAATGCTGCTAGTATAAGAGGCTGTTATCTGGAGGGTTTACAGTGGTCTGAGGGAAGGGCAGTACCAGGGGAAAGGGAAGGACACGTATGGTTCGATCTCCCCTGCTGTATTTCGCCCCGCGATATTCCCGTCTGCCCTCCCCTCCGCTTATGGTACATTCCACTTCGTAATGACCTTCCACCCTGACACCAGCCACCACTAAGCCCTCCATGCTGCCTCTGTCTAAACGACAAATACACACAAACATCATAAACATACAAATAACACCTTCGTAATCCACCACACAAACAGTCACGCATGCAGAGGCTAAAGTAATGTGACATCTCTGGAAAGCAATGTGCATGTGTGTAGATATATACACTCAGCAGGGTTGTCACAATACCAACTTGTCAGTAGTTGATCATTAAAATACCACAACAATAAACATAACATACAGTGGGGCAAAAAAGTATTTAGTCAGCCACCAATTGTGCAAGTTCTCCCACTTAAAAAGATGAGAGGCCTGTAATTTTCATCATAGGTATACCTCAACTATGAGAGACAAAATAAGGAGAAAAAAAAATACAGAAAATCACATTGTAGGATTTTTAAAGAATTTATTCGCAAATTATGGTGGAAAATAAGTATTTGGTCAATAACAAAATTTCATCTCAATACTTTGTTATATACGCTTTGTTGGCAATGACAGAGGTCAAACGTTTTCTGTAAGTCTTCACACACTGTTGCTGGTATTTTGGCCCATTCCTCCATGCAGATCTCCTCTAGAGCAGTAATGTTTTGAGGCTGTCGCTGGGGAACACGGACTTTCAACTCCCTCCAAAGATTTTCGATAGGGTTGAGATCTGGAGACTGGCTAGGCCACTCCAGGACCCTGAAATACTTCTTACGAAGCCACTCCTTCGTTGCCCGGGCGGTGTGTTTGGGATCATTGTCATGCTGAAAGACCCAGCCACGTTTCATCTTCAATGCCCTTGCTGATGGAAGGAGGTTTTCACTCAAAATCTCACGATACATGGCCCCCATTCATTCTTTCGTTTACACGGATCAGCCGTCCTGGTCCCTTTGCAGAAAAACAGCCCCAAAGCATGATGTTTCCACCCCCATGCTTCACAGTAGGTATGGTGTTCTTTGGATGCAACTCAGCAAAAGTTCTATTTTGGTTTCATCTGACCATATGACATTCTCCCAATCCTCTTCTGGATCATCCAAATGCTCTCTAGCAAACTTCATGGACATGTACTGGCTTAAGCAGGGGGACACGTCTGGCACTGCAGGATTTGAGGCCTTTGTTACTTTGGTCCCAGCTCTCTGCAGGTCATTCACTAGGTCCCCCCGTGTGGTTCTGGGATTTTTGCTCACAGTTCTTGTGATCATTTTGACCCCACGGGGTGAGATCTTGCGTGGAGCCCCAGATCGAGGGAGATTATCAGTGGTCTTGTATGTCTTCCATTTTCTAATAATTGCTCCCACAGTTGATTTCTTCACACCAAGCTGCTTACCTATTGCAGATTCAGTCTTCCCAGCCTGGTGCAGGTCTACAATTTTGTTTCTGGTGTCCTTTGACAGCTCTTTGGTCTTGGCCATGGTGGAGTTTGGAGTTGGACTGTTTGAGGTTGTGGACAGGTGTCTTTTATACTGATAACGAGTTCAAACAGATGCCATTAATACAGGTAACGAGTGGAGGACAGAGGAGCCTCTTAAAGAAGAAGTTACAGGTCTGTGAGAGCCAGAAATCTTGCTTGTTTGTAGGTGACCAAATACTTATTTTACCGAGGAATTTACCAATTAATTCTTTAAAAATCATACGTTTTGCTTTAAATTATTCACTGCATGTCTATAAGATACAATGCATTCGACTAAATCAACTAAATCATTCACCAAATGATAATGCATTTGACATCCCTAATACACATGAACGCAATACAAATAAATCATCCCCTATTCATAACATAGAAGCTCAAGTTTAGGAACTTTTTATTGTAAAGTTCCTTTGTGTGGCTTGCATATGCAATTCCATGTTTGTGTATAAAAATTCAGCCATGGTGTCATTACAAGGGCATGGCTCAGGCCCAAGTCAAAGAGCCGATTCAGACGGGGAACAAATGCATCATGAGCAGCAATCAAAGAGGAGGCGAGAGAACAGGCAGAGCATGAGTGAGATAGCATAACAGACAGAGAAAGTGAGCATGTTTGTCTGAAGGAAGAGACAAGGCCATGTTGAGTAGCAAACCACAGCTGGGCAGCTCTAGGCCGTTGTGTAGGTTAGCTCAGGGTTAGGGGCTGGGCGGGGGTGAACAATGCAGCCAGGCTTGTCAAAAGTCTAATTTATGGCCGGGCATCCAGCGAGCAGCAATTTGGCTTACAGTTCTCTTGCACGGGGGATGGGAGAGAGAACGAGACGCGTATGTGTGTAAATGTGGCAATTGTGCTCATGACGGAGAGGAGAAGAGAGAGCGAGACAGAGAGGAAGAGAGAATTTGGGGTTTGTGTGGTTGGACCAGTTTTGAGAATCTCTGCTGTGCTGGCACGAGATAAAACTACTTGTATGTAAATACAGCTAGAAAAAAATATAATTAAAATACACAAAGCAGTGAAGAGTCTAAATAAAATCCCATCCACTGGTTCGAAGTGCCTTCCCCGAGCCCTTCAGCAAGGTCATTATTAAAGAATTATTGACAGGAAAACTGACTGGCTGTTTGCAATAGTAAATCCTTGTTTAGCTTTTCCAAACGAATGTACAAGAAACAGACAAAGCTGTTAATTAATCCAGTTACGATGTCTGCTTTAAATATACCGTACCATACAAAGGAGTAGAGGAAAGACAGAGTGGGCTTAAATCTGTGCTGTGGTTGAAAATAATCATTAAGACCCATGCCAAGACTAAGAGAAGGATCCAAACTAGGATTTGACCTGCTTTAAAACATAATGAGCTGCCTTGGTAGGTAGTATTTTAAGGCATCATGCAAATGAAGTTCAAAAAGTTTGCCATCTTTTTACCAATAGATGGCAGTATTCTGTATTGACGATAGTCAGAGATATCACCTGTGGCTGATGCCTTTGATGATTATTATTATTAGGCTAGTAATACCATCTAATTAATATTAGGGCTTATTTGTTCCATCATATTTCATTTTCCGCATTTTACAGTACGCGTTATAGCCAATCACACATGATTCTGTGTTTTATGAATGCAATGGCCAATCAGAGGTGTTCAGATGAGTCATCGCCGAAACAAGTTTTGTTGTTCTAAATTTATTCTAAATTTCTGCTCTCTCACAAATTCTCTCATCATAAACAACAAAGTGCAGATGTATGTGCGATGTGCAGTAAGTATAAGAGATTTATTCATCATACAGTTTAGACAGCTTCACTGATTATAACAGGAGTGTTTTAATGTGCATAAAGTGCATAAACGCACTAGACTGAAGTAAGTGTCGAAATACTTTTCTAATGTAAATATTCTATAAATGCACGATTTCTGTAGCTGCTGTTTGAATAACTGAGGAAATTTAAGCATTACAATTAGTAACTTACAATGTTTCTAATAAACTGTCATTATGTTACATACAAATTCAGTCATATTAAAAATACTTTATATATTTAGTTAATAGATTACGCTAACATTAGGCTGCTTTTAGCCTTACCCTAGAGTTGTTTCACTCACCATCTATGAATTACTATGAAAGTAGGCCTAAGTAAATTAGAAAATAAATTAGCATGATAATATCATGTATTGGCGATCTCACAGGCTGACGATGGGATGATATGACTATGGAGCATTACACTACTGCTGCGTTTAAATTTTAATGTCAGCATCACATGTATCCTTTGTAGAAAAGCAAATTCCAGAATGTAAACCTCAGAGAAAGAAAAAAACAAGATGGTGAATTGATCAAAAGAAATTCAATACTGAAAAGTACAAAAAAAAATTGTATTCTTCGGTATGTATGTGTTATACATTTTTTACGCTAAATCACAGCCATCCCTTTGTAACCACACATACTTTTTATGCGCAGGTCGCACATGTGCATTGAATTTGTTTTGTACTAATCAGTTGTTCCACAAGGTGGAAACAGTGGCCTGGGCCACTGTTAGTAGAAAACTAAATTATAGAGACGGAACAACGACAGCAACAAAATAGCAGAGACTACAACAACAACAGACGGCTGCATTGATAACCACTTGTGTGAGAGTTTTATGAGATTTCTGCAACTTTAGTTTAAAAGAGTACGAAGACATTTTTACTGGTCATAACTTCTGGAGAAATATAGCACAGACACTGGACTAAGATGAAGCTTTCTAGAGTGCATGTATTGACCACCTGAGTTTGTGCACGCTATCAAATTGAGTATACTTTGAAAGGCTATGCATTCGACTGTACGCATATGCAAGCATACAGTATGTAAATGAGGCATACTTTGGGACATACATCCGGGACTGAGTCACAGTGGCAGCAGGCTTAGTAAGGTCGCCACATGTCCTCTTCCCTGGCAACTTCCTCCAGCTCCTCTGGGGGATCCCAAGGTGTTCCCAAGGCAGCCTGAGTTTCCCTTGGGGGCTCTTCCCAGCTGGACATATTTAGAGGTGCCCAAACTATCTCAACTTGCTCCTTTTGACACAGAGAAGCCTCTCCAAGATATTCAAGCTCTGCACCGGTCTCTCAGGGTTAGCCCAGACACTCTGTGGAGAAAGCTCATCTCAACTGATCTTGTTATTTCGGTCAGTAATCGAAGCTCATGATCATAGGTGAGGTAACCGATCGACTGGTAAATTGACAGCTTTTCATAGCAACGTGCTAACTTCAAGCTCTACTAAAATCAACTTCGTGGCATGTGGCGTTCTGGCTTATGCTCAGGTTCCATGACAGTTTGAATGCTTTCAGAAGCCATGGTAGATACTAGGCGATAAGGCAGCTCATGTTTTGGAACAGGGTAAATGGATCTGTTCCAGAACTTAGTGAGCTGCATAGTGCCTACAAGAGCATCTGTCCTCAATAACAGCATCATAAGTGAAACAGAGCCTCATAAGTGTCCAATTTGGACTGTTCTCCACAGGCAGCAACTCAAATTGAGCTCTGCTCTACTAACACAGAAATCATCACAGTGCGTTCTGGAATTGCTTTCTGAGGAAATATATACAATTCCATCCAACTTTATTCAATGGGCTATCTTTGGAGGCAGCCAATGAAGTATCTACCAATTGGAACAACCTTTGCTTTGGTAATGCACCTATTTCCTGCATAGTTTAGCTAAAACATACCAGCCTGGAAGTTCATGGTGATCCTGAAGACCTTAATTAGCTGGTTTAGGTGTGCTCTGTTAGGGTTGAAGTTAAACTCTGCTTGAAGGTGGCCCTCCAAGAGGAGGACTGGAACCCATTAATCGGCCAAAGAAACAGACAGAACATTTTTGATGAATATGACAGCTGCAGTATCTGGTCTGCTTGTCAAGCTAATTTTTGATGAGGCTAGTCACTACCAGGGGACGCTTAAAGTCTGTCCTCCCTGTCCAAACATTTTAACCTCTGTCCACTGGGATGCTTGCAGCACCCTGAGCGACCAGTCTTCCTCACACCCCTCACTCAAGCCGCTGTGTCAAGCCTAATCATCTTCCCTCCACTGTGATGAGGACAAACACTGCTGCAAACAACCACATTCACATCAGAGATCATGACAACACAAGCAATTTCCTCAGTAGACGTCCCAGGCCCTGGATCATCTGCTTGATAGCTGTCCCAGCCAGACCTTTGTCGAAGGAAAAAAAACTAAAATAAAACTCACATCAAACGGTGTCACCCTGAGTGCATTAACCCTGCTTCACTAGGCCACTGTATTAGATGGTACGCTTTCACGACTTGCCTCTGGGAAGCATCACAGCACCCAATAAAAATCCATGCTCATTCACACATCAACTAATGAGGTCGAACAGGGTCATGTGAGCATCACAGAGCCACCATATGGAGTGGAACATCAAAATCCACTAACCAGCAGACATAATAAGGAAGAACAAGAAAAGATGATTGACAAAGAAAGGAAGTTGAGGTGGGACGGACAAGCTGAATTCTATAGAGGGATTACAGTGACGGACCAATGGAGTCAATGAAAGGGACCAGCAGAATGAGCATGAAAAAAAAAGGAGAGGAAAGCCTGCGGGAGGGAAAAACCCAAAGATAGAGGCCGTCACACTGTTATATAATTACAACAGTCATTAAAGCCATTTCCAGATTGTAAGGGGCCTGGCATGATTCCACCTCATCTGAGATAACTATTATTTTTATTTATTCATTTTCAGCATTGGTTCACCTTGATACAGGATTTGAAGTTTATAAGTCGCAGTATTAAGAAAATAAAGGCCACAGTGTTATTGACACTGTAAACATTGATTTCAGATTCAATCGATAGGGTCCACGAAAACAAATGAACACTCTTACAAGCATGTCAGCGCCTACTGTAAACACACATGCAATGGATGATCCAACAGCACTCCCTTTGGACTGAGGGACTATCTGTTGACTGTTCCATGGAAAACAGAGACACATATGCACACAATACTATAGGATACTTGTTTGTGTGAATGCAAGTGTGTAGGTTCAGTCATGGGGACACTGTTCAGAGCTGACTGGCATTCGGATCCCACTTCTTGAATTCCAGGGTTGGAGTGTGACAAACAACAGCAAGCTGACCAAAAATAAAAATTGTGTCATTATTCGCTTACTATCATGCCAAAACCACCATATAACTTGACGGTAACACTTTATTTTAAGGACCAGTTTTCACTAATAACTAGCTGCTCATTAGCATGCATATTACTAGCATATTGGTTGTTTATTAGTACTTATAAAGCACATATTAATGCCTTATTCTGCATTAGGGCTGCACGATTAATCTAATGCGATAGTCGTGCACATCTTGTCAGTAAAGCCGGTTCTGTGATCAGTAGTAAATCTCCACCACGTGCTCTCAGATGGAGCAGCATTTACTACACAGAGCCATAGTTCACTGACAAGCTACGCAAAATCGCATTCATAATCTCAGACGATTTATTCACGCAATTGTTCTGTGATTATGAAAACTGTTTACGTAACTTGTCAGTGAATTAAGGCTATGTCGATTAGCATTGCATTATTATATACTTTATTATAATAAAAATTATAATAAGACAAACTTATCTTATCTTACAAATAAGATAAACCATATATTGTCGTAGTTGTGTGTTTATTAGTCACGTTGAATCAATGAAAGCTGTTAAATCTTCTGTTTATTCAGCTGCAGTATTTCCTAGATTTCTTGGGCGTACTTCACTAACAAGATGCGTATGTCAATCGCAGCTTCTGCCTAATCACAATATCACCTTTGCGATTTAATTTCGATTAATCGTGCAGCCCTATTCTGCATGACCATATCTTAGATCCCTAATCATACCCCATATCTAAACTTAACAACTACCTTGCTAACTATCAATAAGCAGCAAATTAGGATTTTTTTATTTATTTTATTTTATTTTATTTTTTGGCGCGGGATTGCGGGGATTGCGCATAATTTAAACCATTCCCGCAAATTTAACTTTTATAATGCGAGAAATTCCCGCACAATATTTGCTTAATCTCAGATCAAATTATGAAATACATCCACAGCAGCGAAAAAAGAAATCACCGGTTCAAACAGTCCGTCTCTAATTTAGAATTTAATTCCACAAACAGCGCTGCACCGGTCTCTGACTGTGGCTGAGTCCTGCAGCATCGGCGTGCTCTCCGCGGCCTGCGTCGCTCTGATCTTATTCACACAAGGCTGTGTGACGCGCTCTTATATTCTGAGCCGCAAACTACTGCGTGCGACTATGAAAAAAATATTTATTTTAGATTTGCAGAGTTGAGTAATGTCACAGACATATCTCATGAATCCTTTCATAAACGAAGAAAGTAGACACAATGTAAATAAGAGATTCATTATGCAGTGTAGAGAGCTTCGTTGATTATAACGGAACTTTGTGAGATCGCGATGAACTAAGGAGAGTGACAGATTTAATGATTAGGTAGGGAATTTGTAAATGTGATATTGATTTAATACAACAGTTCAGTAAACAAGAAGTTAATATTAAGTGACTTACATTGTCTGACTATAACACTGTTGCCTGATTTTGCTCTATTTCCTCGATGAAAATAGTTTGAATCATAGCCACAGCTGAGCCGCTGCGCATCTCCATTCAAACACAGCGGTGTCTCCTTTATGAATGAACAGGCGTTTTTAAACGAATCTAGTGAGTCAATGATTCAATTACCCATTCATAAAGACAGTCACTTCCTTGATTCCTGAATGAATCAGCAGTTCGAACGAATCAATTTAATGAATGATTCAGTGATCAAACCAGTGACTTGTCGCCACCTGCTGGCAGTTTGTTTAAATTTTGACGTATCTTTCAGTTATTCAAATAATTTAATATTTCTATAACCTATTCAAATTGTATATTTAAAATATTAATCTCAACATGAATTTATAAATTTAATTGCACTCATACCAACTCTGAGGCTCATTAAACGTCTGAAAATACACCTACAAGCCACTTTTGTGTTCTTCTGCTCCATCTCTGTACAAATTAATTTTGTTAATACTGATTAATTTGATTGATATCTTATTAGTCTTATTCTAATTAGAAATTTTAAAAAGCTTATAAATATGTATTTTTAAAAATTTAACAAAAAAGATGACATACTTTTAAAAGTTAGAAAAATGCCATAAAAATAAAATTCCCCTGTAAATCACTTTAAGGAGTCAAATATCACCCTGTAATGGGATGGCTAATTTTTGATCGTAATTTTTGATTAAACATTAGAAAAAAATAATTAGCCCATATCTTAGAAAGCTGAGACATTCCTTCATTCAGAAGGCATAAAACTGAAAGCAACTCAAAATAATGAAACATTAAGTGACATATTAGTTGAGTTCTTAATGTCAGTTTGAAGGAGATCATGATGTGTTTTGTATAAAATAAAATAAAAATTTAAAAAAAGAATTAAAAAAAAAAAAAACTGTAAGAAGTAATTTAACTGGAATATATGAAATACACTGATTCTGAAAGGCATTGATAAATAGTTTTAATACAGTTCCTAATGTCAATTTGGAGGAGAGCATCAAAACTTGTTAAGCCGTTTTAAAAACCATACATTAAAATTTGTAGACATAAATAAATGAAGACGATTAATTTAGCCCCGATGTCAATTCATCATTCCTGTCTTTACTGTCACTTCTGATAAATTTAATGCATTCTTGCTGAATATGAGTATTCAAAAAGCAGATGCTTAAAGTTCTTAATTTGTGTTCCAAATTCATGATGAGTAAATAACAACTTTAAGTCACTGTCACTGCTGTCCTTTAGATGCCTGAATGATGAGCGTTAATCCATTCAGTCTGGCATTTCAGTTGCTTCTTTAACTCATTTTCTTGGAATGTGTTCAGTGATGAATCTTGTGTTTCTTGCATTCTTCATTGGCGCTGCTGAACAGCTGACAGCGTCCGTGGTGGCTGGTAGTGTGTAACATCTCTTCTTTTAACATGATTTGTGACTGTCCTGCAATGTGACTGAAAAAAAAATGGTTCATTTAGACTCATATTAAACCAGATGGCACCAGGTTCCATGCCAAAGTTCTCACCTATCCCTCCCAGAGAGCGTTCCATTCTATATGCAGATAGAAAGACACCAAAGTGAGCAGAAAGATGATAACGAATAAGGACAGAGAGAAAAAGCACAAATTTATTCCCATCAAAAAATATTCCTTTCAAAACGTACAGACCAACCACCCAGAAACTCGTCAGAAACGAGTCGTGACACCAAGCTGGCTAAAAATGCAGTCCACTAAAGCTTTTTTTTTAACACCACTGACAATACATCCAGACTGCACCGACAGGCACCACCATAAATTTATCTGTAAAAGTGTGTACGTCCATGCGAGTGGGACAGTACATCACACTATGCTTATGTCTATGCGCCTACTTCTCTGTTGCTCCATGTGACAGCTCAGTCACATGCAGTAAATCAGCACACAGTGAGAATGTGCGAAAGACAACCAGAGTGTGAGTGACAGAGAAAGAGGGTGACAAAAATAAGGGAAGCACACACCCTCCCAGCTGTGATACCAAAACCAAACATCATAGGATGAAAAAAAAAAAAAAGATGTCCTCACCTCATTAACATTCGCTGACTAGAACACAGAAGGTTCTTCAGGTCTCTCAGCCTACAGAAAGAAACGCCGTGTTCTGCAAAGCTGTCAGACATTCAAAGATGCACTTTCTCTCTGTGTGTTATATAAAAAGTTCAGTTCCACAAACGGCGATTTGCAGCATGATTAATGTCCCTATTAAGGTGACACGGTATAATAGCACACATCCTTCCCAGGGTTGGGTAGTGCTACTTTCACTTCGTAATACTTTACGAGTAATACTGTAGTGTACTACGTTGTTATGGATGCAGCAATATGAAAATTCTGGCCAATTTCGACAAGCTGATAAATATTTCCATGCCATGGCTTATAACTGTCAAATGGCTGCTATTATTATTGTTGATGTTATTATTATTTTCAGTTTCATCTAAAAATTATTATTTTCAATAACATGAGTAATGAGTAATTTTAAATGCTACAATAATTTAATGCTAAAGTAATTTCAAATTCACTGATACTTCCACTACAGAAGGATGAAGAAAAAGTGAATGACACACAAAGGACACAAGGCATGTTGATGACACAGACCCGGCTTCAGTCATGTGTGTACACTGTACTATATGGTCAAGTAAAACACTGTGATACCAGGCTCTGCCCGCATCGTCCAAGCTGTTTGCTGCCCCAGTAACACAGAGTAGCGGCCTGTGTGCCATCACACACCAGTGAGGAGCCTTTGTCCAGAGCAGAATCGACACCAGTGAGTGTACAAGAGAAAAACAGTGAGGGTCTGTATGGAACACACTCACAAAACACTCTTTGTTTTTAAGCAAGGAGGTTAAAGCCACTTTAGTGAGATGTGTGAGTGATGGAAAAAAAAAAAAAAAGAGGGTGAGGGAGCAAAGAAAAGCTAACATATGAGCGCAGTTATGAGTGCCATAAGACTCCAAAAGTGTTGCTTTACAGGTCCCCTGAGCCAATAACTAGCTACAGCTCTCTGAACTCAGTAGCAAACCCTAAATGTTGACCATGTTGGACTTCACACATTGCCAATGGGTCAATGACATGACCTAAAAAAGAGACATTAAAATGCTATTTATACATGCATACATACATACACTAACTACGTTTCCATGTACATCAGTAATCTAATTATTTACCTTATTCTGAATAAGACAATATTATGATTAAGGATGAGCTGCTTTTAGAATATTCCTTTCATGTTCCCATTTTACATGTTATAGTACATAGATCGATTAATGGCATGCGTCATTACATCCCCATGTAAAGCCATCCAACGTCCCCTCCAGTATTTCACGTATCAACATACAGTTCGTCTTCATTACAGCGCCATATACAGTTTTGGGTGTTTCATTTTAATTTTACTAAAGCTTCAAGTACAGTTAATTATTTGTCATGCTATATGTGCAAACAGATGACGGCATTGCTGAAGCCATGCTCTTTTGTTTGCTGTCAAATGGTTGACCACTGCTGTGTATCCTGTCGCAAAATGCGGTGAAAGGTTACCGTTAAGGTGTGTGTACATGTCTATACTGCACTTCAATAATACGACTAAAATAGGAATACTCCACGTGTCTTAATTCGATTTATGTTTTCTTTGAGTATGACTTTAGCTGGATTAAGGTAATCAAAAATCTCTGTTTACATGGTAGATTTTTAATCAGTGTATTGTCTTAATCATGTAAAAATCGGAATATTGTTGTTCATATAACCGTACTGAATGACATCTATATACTTAAAAGAAAAAAGTACTTTGACCTATTTATTATAATGTCTCAAAACTGCTTTACTGCGTATCTCTTTAATTTAAACTTTTTAATGAATATGAAATGGTATGAAAGCTTTCCAAAACCATAGGAAACCTACATGAATACAAAGAGAAGTACTTAGCACATATGTTTAATACCGGATTTTTAAAAGACTTTTCTTGCAGTAGGATCTGTATTCATGACTCCCTTTCTCACCCCATCCATTAACCCCAAAAGAAGGGGGAAAATCTCCTTACCGGAGCAGGTAGGGCCACGATCAGGGACTCTGTGTACCTTTTCACTTCACCTCTTCATTAACCTCAACCTACAGGCCTACCAGCCCAGTCTGACCAACTTAACTGAGCTCTCTTGGGACCAGCTTACAATGTGAGAGAGAAAATAGAGGTGGAGACTGAAGCTCGGGGCTGAAGAAAGGGTGAAAGAGAGAGATTGAAAGTCCAGAACGTGGCAAAGGCTTTTGGTAATGACATAAGATAGCATCAGTGAGAATTACCTGACCCGTCCTCGAGTGAACGAGACCAGACGCCATCTTGAGCAACAGATACCTCCTATAGAATGATGTCTAAATGTCACAAACAAAAGCCAGATTGTCTGGCAGTAAAACAAGACAGAATGAGTACAGTAAAAGGCTTTCAACTTAATAAAAGAGTCCTTTTAACAAACCAGGACCAAATGTGCCGTGTGCACATTTAACGGTTACTCGCCAGTTGGCCATTATCTTTATAAAGTACTTCAACATAATACATGGGCTAAAATGAAAGAACCAAAATTTGAGCCTCACAGATTTAACTATTGTTCTTAATTCAAAATTAAACCACCTACTAAAAATTCTACTAAATAAAACTCAAAACCTTTACCTTTTAAGTTGAAAACAATCAAGTATTTCTAGAACACCACCAGGTGCTGATGTGAAATGCTTCTGTTTAAATGTCCATCCAGTTTAAACAAGAACAGACAAACATTTTTTTTTTTTTTACATTGCTTTTTATATGTGCTATATAGTAGCAGTTCAAAAGTGAAATGTCTGATGAGTGGCGCTAAAATGTTAATGCCCTATCGTGTTTTAAATTATCTTACTGCCTACACTACACCGATAGCATTAACAAAAACAATCTTGAGAATTTTGCTTAAAGGGGTCATATGACGTTGCTCAAAAGAACATTATTTTGTGTATTTGGATTAATGCAATGTGTTTATGCAGTTTAAGGTTCAAAAAATATTATTTTCCACATACTATACAATATTGTTGCTCCCGTGTAGATAAAATGTAGATAAAGGCACTTTTTATTATTAAATGAGCTTATGCTGATACTAACATGATGTGACGTCAATCATGCACATCGATACGACATCACGACGAGGTATTAACTACACAAATTTTGAGGCCCTTATGACCTGCAAAATCAAGATCATGTCCAAAGCAGGGAATACTGTTATAATCAGAGAAGGCCTTTGTTATTTGAAGTGCTATCAGTCTTAATGTCTGCCATATGGGAGTCTCATTGCTGTACATATACATCACATGTCATTAAAGGCCTCCCTCAGGCTCTCTGCTGTATGGTCACTATTAAGCTCTGCATTGCCAAGGCACCATGACTGTCAATTATTTGTTATCAACTGCGTAGATACAGCTATGTAGGACTGCATTTTTCTGCTGGCCTTGAAATCTGTTGTACAAGCACAATATCAAGCCCCTTCAAGTTCTTTAGTTTCTCTGTACGCTTTTGGCTTTTCAGTGTGCACGAAAAAGCTATTGAGATTCTGTAGCAGTTGCTAAAATCCAAATCTTTCCACTGTATATATTGGTATTTGGTCAATGCAAATGAACTCAGCCACTGCTCTGTTTATTTGGTTGCTGAATGCTTCTTCTTGGCACTCTCAGACAGGCTGTGAATGGTGGGTAGCAACGTTCTGGAAACAAGTTTAGCTGTCTGGCTATGATCACCAATTAGAGCAGCATGAGTCTGAGAAAGGTAAACAACTAGCCTTTATCCTTTACATTTTCGTAGTTTGTAAATTTCATGGGATGTGTGTTTAATTTTGAGTATTAAATTCAATCATAGTATTGTAACATCAGCAACCTGATTTCATCCGACCATCAAATAAACAATTCAATGGGAAGAGACATTAAAGGAGACACTTAATGATACCAGAGCTCAAGTGTTTTTTAAAAGGAAACAAAAACATTTCTAAACGCCATTTAAATTTAAAGTCTGAAGAGGCACAGGGCATCTGTAGGATGGGCTATCGAATGACTTACATCCAACCTACAAAGCATTTAAAAAGTGTGCTGGTAAGTAAAAAAAAACAGCAGTGACCAATTTATGGTGATAGCAATTCATCACGTCAAAGCAATTCCATCTGAAATGCATTTGGGCTAGAGTGGGGAACTGATGAAATGGTTCATGGGGTGCTGAGAGAGCAGAAAGTCAGGTCAAAAAATAAAAACAGCAGTGTCTGAAATGACTGTGATTTACGATAAAAAAAATAAATAAAAAAAAAGAGTCCTAAAATTTACATTGGGGCACTGACAAAATTGCAAATGTCTGACCAAATGTCGCAGAGCACTCAAACATACCAGAGGAAAAATGAAATTTATAAAATGAAATGAAATGAGATAATATAAAAGGCATCTCTGGTCCATTTTCAAACACCAAAATGCTATAAACTGGTAGCCTTGGTGCTTATGCATCTCTCTTTCCTGACAGATGCCCAGTCTTCAAAGAAGTCTGGAGACCTTTTCTACCCTCAATATGTGCACACGAAACCAATCTGGCCCTTGGGCAAAGGTTCAATCAAATACTTCTTAAACTTACGTGGAGAATTTACTTGAGGCCATAAAAGCCATGTGCAAAGCGAAGACAATGCGTTTCCCCACAGGTATAGCACATACGTGGGCCTCTCTTTCTGCCTGCTTTTCTTGCAACACTGCTTGATCATTTAAAAAGCCATTCTTGGGCAAAAGAAAACTTTTAGTAACATTAGCAGACAATTACAAGCTAATCTAACACTTGGTCCCAGCTAAAGAGATGCATGCTGCGCTAGACCATTCTCAGCTAGCCTTGACCATTTCAAGCTAAACCAGCTAGTGGAAAAGCTGTACGACTATGGGAATTCTCCACTCTCAACCCAAAAAAAGTAAAGGGTTACAGTCGCCTTACTTGGATTAAGGCGCATTGCCTCGATGGCCAGAAGATACGTCACATTGGTTTACTCCTTTAATATGAAGACGACGTTAAGAGCTACATATTTCAAAGAGCGCCTGAATAAACAAAGCAATTCAATACATTCAAACCAAAATACTCTGTGCCATTAGTCGAAGAAGCCACACAAAGGCCAGTGCTGAAGGAGAGAGCGAGAAAAAAAAGATGAGAAAGAGGCAAATAATCAGATGGGAAAAGGTCATGGAGAGGTAGAGGATTAGAAGAGAAGAAAAGGCCACAGGGAACAGGAGGAGAAGCTGGATCCAGAAAAGCAGCCCTCCACACATGACATCTGTATAACAAATTTTTCCACTTGGGTTTGCCTTTTCTCCATCCGCTCTTCTATGCTTGAAGGTAGAGCGACTGTAAGTGTGTGTGTTTGTGTCTGGATGTAGGAGGAAAGGACATATGAAGGCCAGAAGCGAGGGCTAACCCCGCACCTTGGGCCACCGCCAAATAACCACTGTCATATTCCTTTAATAATATTTCCTATATTATGCCCAGTTGAGGAATATGTGCCTCATGTGGAGGAACAATGAGAAAGAAAAATAGCATGAACATAAGTTGCCAAATAAAGACCACAGGAACCTGAGATTATGGGCTTAACAGATTGAACAACTGTTGTAGTCCTTATTTCCCGGGTTTGAAAAAAAAAGTGTACTTCCGTAATATACTAAAAGTGTTCTATTTTCGCGCACTAATTTTGTACTCAATATACTAAAAATGATTTTTTTAGTAATTCTTAATATAAACTTAAGATCAACTAAGTATACTCAACTGTGCTATTTTGGGACACCATGAATATAAACTAGGGATGCACCAAAATGAAAATTTTTGGCCAAAGCCGAACAAAATGAAACACTGGGCCAAAGGCCGAATACCGAACATGGTTTTTCACTTTTTTTTCCCCCATGTAGGCCTATTTTGCCCATTTTTTCACCATTGCATAAATTAAATAGCCAAAATGTGCTTTTTACTGTTTTGTCCTGCTTTTCCAATAAAAAAAAAAATCAATTACAAAACAACAATTTAAAAATATTTACTTAACACTGAACATTTTTTTACATTCTATCAGACATTATACCAACAAAGCACAAATTAACTTAAAATTAATAAGTTAGTAAAATAATATTTTTGGCCATTTTTAGACCCCCTTCTTGAATCAGGCATTTATTTTTTTCTGTACAAATAAATGCAGCCTTGCTGAGCAGAAGAGACTTCTTTTAAAACATAAGAATATAATACAGCTCCCAATTTGAAACACTATGTGTGAATGTTATAATAAATGTATTAATAGGGTTGTTGAAGGGTAATTATTATTATCATTACTATTGTCTTACTTTTTATTTTATTTTACAGAACAACAGTAAAATTACAATACTAACATGTATGAATGTTGTTGAATGTTGTCGTTGCTTTTTCTTAGCTTTTATATTGGCAGAAACCCGCAAGAAGATCTCAGTGCTTCCTTGGTTGACAACAGATTTATAAATGATTCGTTCACATTATTCGTACACATAGATGACCTTAAGTTTATCTTACGATGCACTAAAGAATCATTTTTAGTATATTAAGTACAAAATTAGTGCGCAAAAATAGAGCACTTTTAAGTACATTATGGAAGTGCCCTTTTTTTCACCTGGGTTAGTGACTTTTTAGCAACTTACTTTGAATAAAAAAACACTTTTTAAGTAAACTGTGAAAGATTTCCTCAGGATTCTTTGATGAATAAAGTTCAAAAGAACAGTATTTATTTGAGATATAAAAGCAGATTTCACAATGTAGATTTGTTCTTTATTGTAGATTATATACAGATTCACTGTCATTTTTGTTGGATGACAAAATGTAAAACTTGGGCATGCTCAATATCTTAAAATACTTGCAGCTGGATGATACCGACAATTTTTATCATTTTAACTCATCAATATTGACAGGTTAAAACATTTTAGCTCTGAAATACTATTTAGTGCAGTTGCTTTTGAGTTTTTGCCACATACCATTAAAAAAAATGACAAGGGCTCAGGACAGGTTAGGAGTCAGCGGAGGCCACTGATCCGCACTGTCCTAAACAGGGTCTACATCCACATGTGGGGTGATGGCCTGAAAGCAGTGGGGCCCAGGGAGCAAAGACAAGCTGTGGTTGATTTAGGATTTTTGAGCTCAAGCCAACATTCCTAAGGGGAAGAGAGTGAACAAGCAAAAAAAAAACCTAGACAGAACAAAGAAATAAAAGAAAAAGATGGAGGAAGAAGACAGAATATCTACGCATATGTGCGCATATTTAGGCAGTATGTGTCAATGTCTGACAAAAGGTGAGTCTGGATTTAATGTGGAGTAACACAGTAAATTCCACACTGGAACACAGAGTACAGTACAGTATGTAAAAAGAGTTGCAATTTGTTCCAGAGTAAGAGAGTAAAAGAAATATAGAGAAAAGGAATGAACAAATATGGCAAATTAATTACAAAGCAGGTAAAGGTATCTGGATGTCAGCCAACAGCCTGTCCCACTTCATAGTAGAATGTGCAGTGTTGGGATCTTCAAAAAAATAAATAAATAAATAAATAAAAATAATAATAATAATAATAATAATATTATATTACATACATACATACACACAATTATAGATACATATACTGTACATATATATATATTTTTAATTTATACATGTGTGTGCATGTGTGTGTATACATATACATATATATATATATATATATAAATAAATAAATGTATAAATATATTTTACAACACAATTTAGTCCCGTGTTGGCAAAGCTAATTTTTTAGCAGCCATTTCTCTAGTCTTCAATGTCATGTTGATCATTCTGAAATAATTCTTATGCTGTTTTGTGCTCAAACTATTTTTTTTTTTTTTTTTTTTTTAAATCAAAGTTGTACTGTTTATTTTTGTGGAATTTTTGGGGGTTTGATGAACAGACAGATCAAAAGAACAGCATTTATATGAAATAGAAATTTTCAAATTGTAAACTTGTGACAATGCAGAAGTCACTTTTAATTCATTTAATGCATGAATGACAGCTGAAGCACCTCTATTTTACATAACACTGATCTCTACAGCTTTGTAAAAAATATCCTACCACAAGTGATCCATAAAGAGGTTCTTGAAGTCTCAGAGGTCTCATTTAAAAAGAATCAAGGATAATACTGAGAACATTCTCAGAAAACCATTTACGTCCTTCTCTCTTTGCATGGGTAGGTCGTACTCATGGATCTACTTCAGCAGCCGTGTATCAGGCTCTTACAAGAGCTTATGAGAAATTGAATACTGGTCTAACAAGAACGTAATAGTTCCCAGGCTCCGAGTAGCTCTCTTGGCTGACAGTTTGACATGAGTTTGCATATTCAGCATGGTGGGGAACACTTCACAATCCTACCATTGCAGAAATGTTCCGGCCTGTAAACCTGACATTCGGGTAAAGAAATAACCTACTTGGTAGAGCGCACAAGGCCTCAGCCTTCCATTCCCATCACTTCAATAAAAAGGCAAAACTGCATAAGCGACATGGACCGTAGACTCCATGCAAGTCTGATCACATCCACCCTTCAACACCAGCAGCTTATTAAAATGTATGTCTTAAATTTACACACAGACCACATATTTACATACATACATTTATACACACACACAGAGAGAAGGCTCAAAGGATATAAGAAGGCGTCTGACGTCATATTTATTTTAAAAGACTATAACATTTTGACTGTACGGTGAGAGATTATCAAACTTTGCAAGCAGGGTATTTCAATGATTTGCTCATTTCATTTCTTGGTAGAATGTTTAAAAATCTTCTCATGAGCTGCTGCAGTAATTTGCATGACATTTTGCATGCATGCCCTCTGTGTATAAGTATCAGTAAATGCACTGACAAATACTAGAAAACAGCAATAACTCTATGATGCTTTGGTAAAACTACATTTGATTTTGAACATTTTTACCGCTTTGCTGCTTTCAAAGAGTATTTGTTTTTACGGTTTAAATAATAAGATGCATTAGCAGCCTTACTGAAATTTCAATCAATACATTTCTGTGTAGAAATTCGAACTGAACATTCTATTTCTTTATAAACTGAAGCTTGTTTGTTGTAAGCATATGGCTCCATTATGGAAATGTATAATTAAAAATTAATATTAATAATAAAAGAATTAATAAAATTTATTTATATATATATATATATATATATATATATATATATATACACACACACACACACATACATACATACATACATACATACACACATATATATATATATATATATATATATATATATATATATATATATATATATATATATATATATATATATATACTTATATTATATAATATTTAATGTTTCATTAGAAAGTATACACTGAAAAAAACTGGTGTTTTGAAAACTGGCAAGTAATACACTGAATTAAATGCTACATTTTTAAGTAAGTAGAAAAGTTTTTTCCTGTAAAGCGTACTGCAATAATCTTTGTTTTATTTACCTTTTTGAAAATATTTTTTTTACAGTGTCACTTTCAAGGATACATTAAGTTGGTTTTAATTTATTTTGTGTTTAATACAATGATGCTGTAAATAAATTATCCACTGCCTGCATTCCACTGACAATGTAAATATAATTCCAATTTATAAATTAAAATATTAATCTTTAATGAAGTAAAAACACTTTGAAAAAGTGTTGTTTGGTAGAACTCTAATGGGATGGGGCTTTGTGGTACACAAGAGCTGATGTGTGTAACTGTGCTTGAATACAAAGTCAGCAAATTGTATGTATTTATAGGAACCCGGGTTTATTGTAAAGACAGTAAAATTAGTAGAAACAGGATAGTAAGAAGAGGATAAAAGTGAGAGATAAGAGAACATGAGATGAGAGAACAGGTGTCAGAGGCGAGGGGATGTGGTCATGATGAAATACAGGAGTGACAGGAAAAGAACTGTGACAGAGCCCTTGAATCAGCAGAAATCTACAGAGGTCCCTGCTATAGTTTTGCATATGTGTGAGGGCATACTTAACATTATCAGAGAGTGCATAAGCAATTACTGCATTGTGGCTTTCTGGTCATTCAATCATGACTGGCATTATAGTTACATGAAAGTGAAATAACTGAAAATAACAATGGACGACAGAAAAGAAGATATTCCCTACTGTACAGTAGTACAAGTTATTGTAAGTATGTCGCTCTATTGAAAAGCTTTTGTAGGATAATATCTAACAGCAGGAAAAAAAAAAAAAAAAGTAAAGTAATAACCAAGAAGATTCAGAGCAGGTCAGACAAGAGTAAATAAATTTGTGCATCTGTCCTCTCTTCACTTCTTTTATAACAATGGAGGAAAATGAAGTTAATCGTTTTCTAATCGCATATGAGACAGCAAAATCAACACTATAAGCACATGATGAATGGGTGAGGTTAAAGTCTTTACATTCACTATGTGCGGCTCCACCAAAATATACATCCAGCCCACAGACACTCACACACATATGGTGGGGAATGGTAAAATATTCCTGATTAAAGTCAGTGAAGTGCATTTAAGGAAAACAGACCATACATTATGACTGGCAGGGGTCTGTTAGGTTTTGGCCAAGAAAAGTAATTGTAAAGTTAATCTCTTTCGTGATTTTGAGAAATGCATGGAAACTGTCTTTAAATAAAGCCAAGCACATATATTTCATGAAAGAGTTGCTCTTTGTTGCCTAATGGCCATTTATATGGCTAGATACACAGCTCAGATGTTTGGTCTGTAAATGAGAGAAAAACCGCAGTCTCTAATAAAACAATGATTTGCCCATTTATTATAAATGTGGTCATTCTTTGACTGCATAAGTCACTTTGTATAAGATACTTATATACATTAATGCTATGTGGTAAAGAATCTCACATTCCCCAGTTTGAAAGTCAAAAAAATAATGGTACTTCACTATTAAGTGGATACTAAAATGGATCATAACCAGTTAAAATGCAATTATGAACAATGTCTTTTGTTCATCAACGCTGCACTATTTGATCAAAAATACAGTAAAAACTATTCCTGAAAAGTATTTCATATTATATTTGAAATTTGAATTAGTTTCTGTGATGGCAAAGCTTGATTTTCAGCCGGCATTACTCCAGTCTTTAGTGTCACATGATCCTTCAGAAATCATTCTATGCTGATCTGGTGCTAAAGAAAAATATTTTATTATTATCAATGCAGAAAATGGCTTAATATTTTCATGGCTTAAAATCGTTCTACATTGTTTCAGGATTCACTAATAAATAAAAGGCTCAAAAGAACAACATTTATTTGAAATAGAAACCTAGAAATCTATTGTAACATTACTTTGAATGCTTTTACTGTCATTATCAACTACTTAAAATAATCTGTGTGTGTGTGTGTCAGGTATATATGGTTTTCTGTATCACGGCATAGTAAAAAAAAATATCTGGTTCTTGGCAGGTCTTTTCAATTTTGGCAGGTCTTCAATTATGGAAAACAAAACCTCAAATGAACAACAACACATGAAATATTTACCAAAAAATAATGCCAAAATGCAAAAGCCATGTGTGGCAAAGTTAAGTCACCCTTACGGTTAACATAAGATTTAAGAGGGTAAGTAGCAGTCAGGCACTGCTAAGCAGAAGTTTTAGCAGTTTGCTGGTCTGGAGCCTTCAGGTGTGTGTTAACAATATGCCAAAGAGAAAAGACATCAGCAATGTTCTTCGAGAAGCAATTGTTGCTGCCATCAATCTGGGAAGAGTAATGCGGCCATTTCCAAACAATTTCCAAATCCATCATTCTACAGTGAGGAAGATTATTCACAAGCGGAAGACATTCAAAACAGACCCCAATCCTCCCAGGAGTGGACGTCCCAACAAATTCACCACAAGAGCAGATCGTGTAAAGCTTAGAGTAATGGCAGACAACCCAAGAACTTCACCGCAGACTGTACAGGCCTCAGTTAACATGTTAAATGATAAAATTCATGACAGTACAATTAGAAAAAGATGGGACAAGTATGGCATGTTTGGAAGGCTTGCCAGAAGAAAGCCTCTTCTATCTAAAAAAAATAAAATAAATTTAGGTTTGCAAAGTTGCATCTCAACAGACTTCTAGAACAATGTCTTTTGAACACACAAGACCAAAGTGGAGATGTTTTGCCATAATGCTCACCACCACATTTGGTGAAATCCTAAAGAGCATATCAGCACACAAACACCTCAAACCAAAAGTCAAGCATGTTGGAGGAGGGCTGATGATTTTGGGCTTGTTTTGTAGCCACAGGTCCTGGGCACCTCACAGTCATTGAGTCGACCATGAACTCTTCTGTATACCAAAGTATAGAGTCGAGTGTGATGCCACTTGATACGAAAGCTAAAGCTTTGTCAAAACTGGGTGATGGAACAGGACGATGATCCCAAGCACACCAGCAAATCTACAACAGAACGGCTGAAAAGAAAAGAATCAAGAGGTTGCAATAGCCCAGTCAAAGTCCAGATCTCATCCTGACTGAAATGCTGTGACGAGAGCTGTGCATAAACAAATACCCACAAACATCAATAAACTGGAGCAACGTTGTAAAGAACAGTGGGCTACAATTCCTCTAGAACGATGTGAGAGACTGATAAAGTCCTACAGAAAATGATAACTTCAAGAATTTGCTGAGTGGATGTACAGGCAACTGAATCAGAGGGTGTCCTAAGTTTGTCACACATGGCTTTTCCATCTTGGCTTTATTTTTGTTAAATCAATAATGACATGATGCAATGTGTCATGTGAAAAAGATCTGTTGAATAAGAACAGGTTGTTCTTGATTAATGTCTGGCAGAGCTCCAGTATGGTGTAGATTTCACTGCTGTATCAAACTGCACAACAAACACACACCTTGACGCACGCTCAGTCTACCGCTGTCATTACCGCTCAACAAGAAACGAAAAAGCTTCACCCTATTCTAGACAAATGTCCAGAAGCAACTGATGTATGTTCTGATGTGTGTAAAAAAAAAAGCCACATATTGGGGTGTTACATTACATTGGTAATGTAAAAAATCTTACTTTAAAATGTAATTTAAGAAAATATATAAAAATATAATAAAATAAATCTCTTAAAATGTATTAAATATATATTTTTTTTAAAGTAGCTTACATGGTTGTGCACTTTTTTTTTAGCAGCTAGTATTGTAGATAACTACTTTTCCAAAAGAATAGTTTGACTATAGCATTAAAATGATGAGTAGCCTGACAAACAGCAGCTCCAACTCTGAACTTGATGCTTTGAATACCGCCAGCAAAATAGCTAGAAAGGGAGAAAGCAGAGAACACACCGTCTCAATTAAATCTAATTTTTGCACTGCAGGTCTGCCTGCTGTTGTGTTTTATTAGATTCTATTGAATCAAAATCAAGAGAGAAATGTGAAGAGATGAATGCAGAGATATGGCTTATTGAATGTGCACAATTTCATCAGGAAATTTATAACAGAAACGATGCCTCTGCCTCCACATGTCACTGGTGGGTAACACACATGCTCTAATGCTGACTGGAAGTTGTGTATTTCTTCCGTCCGTCTCCATTAACCCAGAGTGCAATGCACACATGTGGCTTTTGGCTGCAGTCTGGCATTATTGGTCATTATTTTCAAAATGTAACATTGTACTCATTATTGAAATTACCGGAAGATGAGAAATAACTCATTTAATCGGGTTATGGAGCTGTGCTTATATTCCAATATGCTGCCTGAATTCAGTCGTTCATTCATCCTAATTCTCATCATTGGACATAATGCAGTCACACTGGAAGAACCCTGTAAGGAGTTAGGCCTAAATGTAATTCATAGAGCATGCAAGGCCATTTAACCTGCTCCAGAGAGCTAATGGATGCCCATCCTGTTCTGCAAGAAAAAGCATCAGAGCCTTTTAATCAATATTGCATCCTGCCTTTGTCCATTCAACAGTCTTTTCTGTCAAAACAGCTCAAGCCGTTTACTAAGACACTTCAAAGCATTCTGGACAAACCAACTAGACACATTAGGATCGAAGAGAAACAGCATATGCAATAGTGATACACAGAAAGTATTCAGCCAAAACAGCAAATAAAAAAAAAAGTTGAAATATTTTGGAGGGGTGAAATCATTGTCCGAAAGACTTGTTGCTTCTCCGATGAGACTTTTTAATTGTGTCAGTGTCTATTTTGTGATCGATAGGCATCTTGCTGCCAAAGAACTTTACAATGACCGTGTATCACTTGTTAACACAACACCCTGAACTACATGAAAGTTCGGTTACCTAACTTTTACTTTTCATTTTTGACTAAATAAAAATTTTCAGTTTCAGTTTTGCTTTAAAGAAAAATAATTTTTTGGGTGCATTACAAATATGCATGGTTTATTCTGGGTCAAAAATGGTTGTTGGTGTTAGCTTAGTCATCCACACAGGATTCACAAAATTACTAATTTACATTTGATATGATTATTTTTGTGTTACAATGTATTACAGTTACAAGCACCTATGAATTTTAAATATTTTCTTCCCTGCTATGAACAAATGGGATATGGGATGAACATGCATGTTCTAGAGACAACAATCAAAAAATAATTTTCATGTTAAGGCAGATAACCAATAAAATGTCTAAATATTTTGTCCAAATAAACTAACAAATAAAAAGCATTTGAAATGCTAAAAGCTAAAAGCAAACATGCACTGAAAAAAATATATTAATTCTAAGATTTGAATTGAACAGTGCATTAAATTATGAATGATTTAAAGATTAGTTATTACTGGGCGTACATAAAGTTAATCTTGCCAATTGTACACAAATGTAAAAATGAATAATGAAAATGCATAATCAAATACCTAATATTGACAAATGTCAATTAATCATCACAAAAAAACACACACACACACACACACACACACACACACACACACACACATTACATTTGCATCAGTGGTTATTTAAATCGAAGCATTTTTTATTTATTTTTTTCCCCAATACAATTTCCAAAACATTTTCAATGCAGGTCAAACCTTGCAAAAACCTTACAAAAAAGAAAGAGACAAAGAAAAAATTCATTCACACTACTAGAATCACCAAAAACCAGACCGCTTATATATCACGCTATATATGAGCCTCACCACCCCAATAGTCTGCATCGTCGCTGTCCAACCACAGGCAAATGAGTGCTTGAGTGTATCCTGTCAGCAGCGCCCACCATTCGGGCTGCAACGATTAGTCGACATTATCGACAACGTCGACAATAAAAAATTGTCGCCAAATATTTTTGTTGTCGAGTAATCGTTTGATCTCATATGACCTAATGTAAGAGCCTGCAATACTGCGGTTTGACCAGTGTGGCGCTGTAGCGCAAGACTGTAATTCAGATCTCCCGGATGCAATTCAAGAGAAGAAGACACACACAGCGCTTCAGAGAAAATGCGTCCGAACTTGAGCAGCGTTTGGATGAATATGTAAATATATATTGCGCGCTTTCCTCTCAGTAACGAAATAAACACAACAAAATCTGGCAGCAGTGTGAAAGCAGCAGTTAAAAATGCATCTGATTACAACGATGTGGATGTTTGCATGAGCTCTGCTTTTCAGTAACGTTACTCCAGTAAAGTCACATCATGTTTATTTATATAGTACTTTATGCAATAGATAGCCTTAAATCAAGCAGCTTTACGGTATTAAACATGAAAAAAACAGAGTCAGTGTCGCTTTCAGTTAGAATTACAACTTGATTTTATGAAATAAAGCAGCTCTCCAGTGTGGAGCTAGCTAATGATAAAATATTTTTATTAGTGGGAAAAAATAATTTAATTAAAGTGATAGTTTGGTTTACAGAGATCAAAGCTTGATCTAGCTCAGGACTGTTTTGGTTATCATAATCCTATAAGGTATTTTAAGACATTATGTTGTGAATAAAATAGTTTATCCAACGCGTCTTATCACATACCTTTATTTAGTTTCTTATCTATATGACTTACAAAAGGAGATGTTAGGCAGAATGTGCAAGATGTGTCATTCAGTTACTTTTTCATGTAGCTAATTAAATGGTGAGAGAGTGTCTCTGTCTGTCATCTCATTTCGTGTGCCAAATACATCTATTTGTATAATGAATTGGTAACACTTTACAATAAGGTATAATTTGTTAACATTAATGTATTAATTAACATCAATGAACAATGAACAATGCATTTATTAAATTTAACTATTAATCTTTGTTAATGTTGGTTAATAAAAATACAGTTGTTCATTGTTTGTTCACGTTAGTTCACAGTGTATTTACCAATGTTAAAAAACACAACTTGTGATTTTAATAATGCATTAGTAAATGCTGAAATTAACATTAACTAAGATTAATACATGCTGTAGAAGTATTGCTCATTCTTAGTTCATGTTAATGTTAACCAATGCACCTTAGTGTAAAGTGTTACCAATTAATTGTATAATAATTTTGATTACATAATATGCTTTTCTAAAGCTGAAGTGACCTTTATTCATGTTAGAATATGAGTAACTTAATATTTTAACTAGTTGCAAAAGCTGAATAATCAAAGTCTACTGATTAATCAGTGAAATAATCGATGATTAGTCAATTAATCGTTCTAATAATCGTTAGATTAATCGATTATCAAAATAATCGTTTGTTGCAGCCCTACCCACCATGCTCGATGGTGTCAAAAATCTTTGTAGCATCTCATGTCTGTGCTTTGCTGACACAAGTGTGTGATAATATATATGATCTGAGGTCAAAGTATACCTGAGGTCAAATACCTGTAGGGTCCAGGTATCGCCTCATGCTACCAGCAGTGACACTGACCCTAGCCAAACGCAAAACTAGTGAAAAACAGTCAAAAAAGATGAGTAGGGGGAAAAAAAATGTCAGTGGCCTCCACCTGTAAAACCATTCCTGTTTTGGGGGTTGTCTCATTGTTGCCCATCTAGTGCACCTGTTGTTAATTTCATTAACACCAAAGCAGCTGAAACTGATTTACAACCCCCTCTGCTACTTAACTGACCAGATCAATATCCCAGGAGTTTAACTGACTTGACGCCATACTCTGATTAAAAAGTGTTCCTTTATTTTTTATTTTTTTGGAGCAGTGTATATTCTTATATATATATATATATATACTAAAAAATATTTTAATACAAAAAAAAGATGCAGCATGCTGCAAAGTCTGTGTGGGGAGTCGAATAAGTCTGCTACAGCTACATTTCAAAAACAAAACTTTCTAAAATACAGATATTAAAACTAAAGAACCAAAAGCCACACACATGACATTCATCACACCTTCAGTACCTCACACTCAGTAACTCAAACCATGCTAATTTCTATTCTGCCACATTAAACCACAATGAAAAATAAACTGAGAGAATGAACCATGGATGTTTTCTTGGTCCCCTGTCCAAAACCCATTGCTATTGCATTATAGCGGTTCCTCGACAGTTGCTTAATCTATTTTTTTTAAGAAACCACAGCAGGGAAACATATCGCCAGGATAAATCCCTGACTAACCTTAGCCTACATAGATATTACAATTAGACACAATCCAACTCTCAAATTCTCACAGCTACAGGCACTCTCTCTTATTTCCATTGACTGCCATTATAGTGACATTAAATTATTTTGAACATGACTATCATTTTCCAATCAAACTGACTGACGCCTTCCTGTCTTGTTCCACCTCCCTTTTGTCCCACAATGCCCATGTTCCTGCTTTGAGCCTTCTCTCACATGGCTACTAACGAGCCCTCTAATCAGCAAATGGGTTCTTCAGAAGGAGCTCTCATTAAAATCTGAGAGAAAAATGAAATGACAGTGGCACAAAATGCTACGCACATGTGAGGCTTTCAACATTTAAAATTGAGGACGTTTTAAATGTCAGAAAGTTCTACGCTTGGCCTTTGTGCTGAAATAAAACAATTTCAAAGTGAGTACTTAAATGCCCATTATGTAAAATTAAGTTCTCACATCGTGTCAAGGATGCTAGCGATGCTGAATGAATGGTGGAATTATGAAGGTGCTTCACAGCGAACAGAAGCGCAGCCAAGAGCCCACTGTTCCAGGACTGAGAAGTTGATCACAATCCATGGAAGTATTGTGTAGTGTTTGGCAACTTCACTGCTGACTTCAGCGATTCAAAGAACACACGTTTCTACTCAGCTTCCCAAAGATCTGAAAAACCGGCAAATGTTAAGAAATAAAACAGATGCTGAGATTAGGGCTGGGCGATATAGCTGACAAAATTTTATCTCAATAGTTTTCAGCCTTTTGGCAACATTCTACCATTCTACCATACTACCATACAACCATTCAAAAGTTTGAGGTCAGTGAGATATTTTTTAAAGAAACAGAATTCATTTGAAATATATTTATATTTTTTATGTAACATTTTAAAGGTCATACTGTCGCTTTTTGTAATGAATCTGAATAAGTAAAGTAAATATCTTACTGACCTCAAACACAAAAGTGACAGTATGACCTTTAAAATGTTACATAAAAAATATAAATACATTTCAAATAAATTCTGTTCTATTGAACATTCTATTCATCAAAAAATCTTAATATTATATTGAAACAATATATTGATATTCATATATTTGCTCTGATTTTTCTTAATTTAATCAATCTGTTGTAGCCACATGTAGATTCCAAATGTTAATGTTTAAAGCAACATCAAAAATAATATCTTAAATTAAATGCACTGAAACGGACAGTTTGAACAGAAATTAAACAAATCTACCAACTCTAATACACACTGTTCAATAAAATTTTGAAGAACTTTTTTATATATCAAAAAACCCTGAAAAAAGTATCATAGGTCCCAAAAAATGTTAAGCAGCACAACTTTTTCCAACATTGATTATAAATCAGCAATTTAGAATGATTTCTGAAGGATCATGTGACATTGAAGACTGTTTTGAATGATTGCAATGTTTCACAAAATAACAGATCAAATTTTTGATCAAATAGATACAGCCTTGATGAGCATAAGACACTTCTTTTAAAAAACATAAAAAATCTTACTGATTATAAAATTTTGAACGAAAGTGTATAAAATAAGAGACTATTACAACTCTGACTTGACTCTCATACTCACAATATCATTGTATCAGAGGAAAATTGCTGCTAATATTTGAAAAACTGACTAGCCCTTGTGTTTACAGTCATACACAGTTCCCTTACAAAACCTCTTGGGAAAGTGTGCAAACTTCTTTCCATGAGATTCCTTCTGCTCATCCCAACATTTGAGAGAGCACAGCCCACTTTTCTTAGCAAGCACCAACTGAAGAGATGGCCAGCGGGAGCTTGTGAAAGCTCAAGCTGTGATATTTCTGCAGACAGCTTCAGGGCTTCTGTCTTATGTTGGACAGACACCAAACTGTATTAAAAGAAAGCAAATCCTCACCTATAGCATTAAAAAAAATCAAATATGATTTGGTGCACTATAAAGCCCCTTCCTCTGTGGGAACTGAACTGACATGCATATTTGGAGACCTTAAGAAACACTGACAGCAGAAAAGGTGAATTGTGGCTACATGAAGGACATTTGTGTTCAAAAATACACATGCTACTGATATCACAGCTGTATATATTGAAAAGTACCCAACTGTGCCAGGTACTACTGGGAAATAATTAAACCGATAAGGCAGCGTCCCATTAGCTGACCCTAAACAACTACATTTTAGTCAGGAGAACCCCGCCTACTCAGTGTTTTGGCTCAAATCTTTTACAAGAATGGAAAAAAAGAGGTGACAGACACAACTCCCGGTTATTAGGATGCAGTTTATGGAGTAACTTTTCTTGGTCAATGTGTGCGATTTGTTCCTTTAGGGCTTGAGGTAGAATATATTCATGCACTGCTTCAGTGAGTAAAGCAAATAACATTCGGCCGCTGCTTGCTTTTATTATTAGTAGTAATTTAAGGTAATGTGGCTTCGAGTATGCGGAGGAAAAAGTTAGGATCAAGCAGGATAGTGGCTTGTCCTTATTCTGTAAAACTCTTCTGGTTGGACACCACAATTCAAAAACCACAAAAAAAAAAAAGAAGACCTTTTTTTTTAAAAGTAATTTCAATCCGTCCTTTAAGCCTTACAAAAAAATCCCACAGCAAACCAAAACAAAACATATCGAGCTGTTTTTATCTCATCATATATGAACAGATAATCTCAGCAATACTATCATTCTCTGTATAAACTCCAGATGATTGGATCATGAGATCACAGGACCCCTGAATATAAGAAGAGTGCTCTGCTCGCCCATGTTTCTTACCTTGCTTGAAAGTGCCTGTCTTCCAGAGATTCAATATCTCAAGCAGACATTTACGCCTTAGAATAAAGAAGATGCATCTTGACAGCTGAAGCTGGTCTAGAGGCAGAATGGACCATACCCATCCAAAAGGAGAATTTGTTCTTGGGGAAAAGAGACAGCATTACAGATTAGCACTCAGTAGCTATGTTCACAAGACAGTGAGGCAAATCATTGGGTCAAAGTTGACCAATCATATGCTTCATGTGACCAGCTTATACCTCTAAAAGGCTTACGGACATAATCCTGTGGCTAAGTGAGGTTACACCTAAAGCCATGCCTAGCCAAAGCAGCTGAAGTAAATTCTAACTCTGTCACAGAAAGATCCATGTTCAAATCATGTCTGCACTGATTTTAAGGTGCAGCCGCATTGACTGTTGTTCTGTGAAATCCAGTCATTTTAATAGGAATCTATGCAATCATGCATTTCTGCAAAAGATTTCCCCATGCATATTTCAAATTTGATCCTAAGGCCAGCAGAAAGCTGCTTGGCTTGAAAATGACTTCTGTGTGAGCTGTGCTTCATACATCCCTATACTGCTGACCATGGATAATCGACCTTTTTGCCTGCACAGTTTCACCATTATTTCACATTAGATGATGACAAAGGTAATGTAAGTAAAAAAAAAAAATAAGGTGGAAGTGAGCATGCACAATGAAATATCCATTAATGGCTGATATATATCAGATATTAACCCCATGTCTTCTTAGCAGACATGAAAAAATGAATGGAGAGGCAATTTTACTATGCTTAAAGGTTTTATTACCATTTTGACACCACTGTAAACCTTTCAGATCAGAATGACCAGAGGTGTGACGCATGTTTGAATTACATTTGCAGTTAATGGCTCGTGCACTGGGCCAGTAAAATACAAATGAGCTCAGATTTGCTACATAAAATCTCTAAATACATCATCTGTGTACTTGGATTCCATTTTTCCTTTCTAGTTGCTGTTTAAAGCTGTGGTTCTCAAAGCAGACTATTCACTTTAAAAAAGGAAAGATTTCTACATGTATTCTGAGTCATAGAAATAAGGCTCTATGAAATCATTTTTTCATTCCATCTCCAATTCCGTTTTAACGGATTTAAGGATGTATAATCAATTGAATTCATAAAACGTTAACAATTAGACAATTTAATCGCATGTTAAAAATACTAGTAAAATGTTATGTTTTCTTTTTTGTTTTAGAATTTTTTAATGGATTTTCTAGAATTTTCTAATACAAATGTATTCTCAAAAAAAAAAGATGGTATACAAATGAATGCATACAACTTCCCAATTTTAAAAAATAATAACATTTATAAATGTTATTAAGTTTTGTAATCAAATAAAAATTTATTAATTTCCTTCATTTCTTGTCAAACAAAGTTTACATTGAAACTATGACAGCGTGTGATAATCTCTTTAAAAATCATGTTTTTTATTCAAATGTATTATTGTTATTGAATTATTAGTACTTTAAGAAGTAGTAGTAAATGCGGGTTTAATAAAAATTCAAATACAGTTACTTTTATTCTAATTATTATATCAAATGTTTTAAATCAATGTGTCTTCCAATGAGCCTGTGCAATTCTGACATGCTAAATTTATGTGAAAAGACATATTTGTCCCTTGTACATTTCCAGCGGATTTCATCAGTTCCCATTAAGAAAGGTTACAATTTCAGAAGACCAAATCTGATGGCATTTAAACCTGCTGATGTTCTCGTCTGGCGAGGAAGAAAAGGTCATCCCTGGCGACCGATTAAGACAGAAGCTGGATGACAGACGCCACATGCACAGATGAGAGATGAATAACATTAAGCTAGACCACCTGTATGACAAAGAGCGACGCTGAAACTGAAGACCCGAGCCGAAACGATATCTTGTGAACTTTCACTTTTTGATCTTGTCACTGAATATCAAGTGTTACTGTATATCTCTGAGAGCACATACTGTGACATGGTGTCAATGTACAATGAATCGATAAAGGTGTATAGAAAATGACGGCAAAGATCTGCAGCTCGTTAAGGACGGCCATTTGCATCTTAATGGTCCTACAGCAGACAGCCTAAAAGAACGATGGGAGCGCAGGGGGACAAAGCGCATCTTTGCATTTAGTTTTAGTTACCTACTGTATGTTGCAAGGTGAAGGGGTGCTCTCAATTACTGTCAATTGAGAAGGGACTGCTGTGTATCAAGTTAAACTATGTAGGTCACTTGAATGAGTCCTGGATCCCCCCACACTGACACAAGACACCTTTATTGGAACCCCATCTATCTGTTTTTCTTTACCGCAAAGTGCTAAAGTGAAGTTTCCATTAAAAGAGCAAAAGGCTCTAACACATTAGTCAGTTGACGTCTGGCACAAGTTCTCCTACATCCTATCCAATAACCTTAGCATATGAATAATGAAGTTCCCCCTGTGTTGAAACCACATAAGCTATATGGATGAGAGTTTTATTGAAGACAGCAGCAACAGCACTGCTGTCCAATAACTGATTTGCCAAAGGGGTTCAAGTTGACTCTGAAGGAAATAAACGAGTTTGAGAGATCCTGAAAAATACATATAGTTTAATAATTAGGGCCAGCAAGCAAAACTAATACTAATTCATGAAACAGCTACTGCATAAGAATTTTGCTGCAGTCTCTTACAGAGTAGATTAGCATTCTGCACCAGCATCTGCCACAAATCATGATGCAAAGAAAGTCTTAAAATTAGGGCTAGGTATCAATTTGATTCAATTCAGAATTATGATTCAAATATGGCGGTACAGATACCGTGGTAAAAAACAAAAAGACATGCCAGCCAGTTTCTGACCTGATGCAGACACATATAGCTGGAGCTGACTGATATCGTACTGGACCATCAACGTGAAATAAACAGGGCAGTCTCAAAACTGCCCAAATGACTCTCAATTAGAGCATACTGCAGTTCTACTTTTCACCACAGATTAACATTGTAAAATTTGTGAGGTGCTGTTGAGTTCGGGAGGACACCGGCACGACTGCCCAACTTAAGCCCCGAGTATACTTCACTTTTAACCTGAATGTGAGGGACAGCATACAGTGCGCGTGATGTGAACTTCGTCATCAGAACAGTACGCGCAGCACCTGATTTTTGTAACATGCACATGCAAATAAACTTGATTAATTTTAATATATCCTGCGCACTTTGACTTAAATTGTCAAGAAATTCCAAATAAATATTTGTTGCAGAATGCCGAACACATTTACAGTTTATTATTTATTCATTTTATACAGAAGTCTATGTTTTGTAGGGGTGGGAGAAAAAAAATTGATTCTCCGATGCATTTCAGAATCGATTCGGAGCTCGGCACGTGTGCGCACTAGAGACAATCTGTGCTTCATTGCACAGAATTTGCTCTGTGAGACATGGGCACATTGCTTGACAGTGTGTGCTTCCACCCGCCGTTATTTCAGTGTTTTACTTTAGATATGCTTTCATTTATGCCGTTTGGAACGCAGTATGTATTAGATGCACGAAACTCGCGCACTGACAGATTTTCATGTGCAATTTGTGTTTGTTTGTCCTAAAGCTTTTTTGCACTTGCATTTTCGATGACTTTTATACTAAATTGATGTACACACAGTCAGTTATGTTTTCAGAGCAGGACAAAACATCTGATATAATCGAAATAGATCTGTGCATTAGTGTGAATGCAGCCTGTTAAAGCTGCCACTGTCTATGATCTCATTAGTAATAATCAAAAAAGGAAAAACCTAAATCAAACTATTGTCTGTAAACTTTCGGATACTTAAAGACCACTTATTTTAAATAAGTAATTGTTTTTAAAAGTAGCCTGATCATATAATAAAAAAATTTAAAAAATAGAGTAAATTTTGCACAAGATAAATTTGATATGAAATTGGTGTCATTTGTTAACATTAGTTAATGTATTAACTAACATGAACAAACAATGAACAATGCATTTATTACACTATTTATTCATCTTTATTAATCTTTGTTAATGTTAGTTAATGAAAATACAATTGTTCATTGTTTATTCACGTTAGTTCACAGTGCATTAACTAATGTTAACAAACACAACTTGTGATTTTAATAATGCATTAGTAAATGCTGAAATTAACATTAACTAAGATTAATAAATGCTGTAGAAGTATTGTTCATTCTTAGTTCATGTTTACTAATGTTGTTAACTAATGTTAACTAATGAACCTTATTGTAAAGTGTAACCATAAAATTTATATGAAAATGTATCCATGTGCAGTAATTTTGAAAACTGAGAATGTGACACATCGTGATATTGAGTTGATAATGATAATCGTAATTTAATTGAATCGTGAAACCAGTGAATATTCACACCACTATTTTTAAGATGGAAGTACTGACATACAGATATTCCAACTACAAACAAAAAGCATAGAAACTGTAAAAAATTTGCACAGCAGAAGAATTAATTGGGGAAACAATGTAGATCAAGAATCTTTTTGGAATCGGATCGCGACTCCCAGAATCGGAATCAGATCGGATCGTGAAGTGCCTGAAGATTCCCACCCCTAATGTTTTGGGTGAATATTTTGGTGGGACTCTGCCCCACCTGCCTTTACAAATGAGCCACACCTGCATGTGGGGCCCTATGATTTCCGTGATGCAGAAAATGCAGACGGAATCGGAAAAAAATATTAATGAAAATTATACATTCACAAGACAGTATTTCTGGGAAAAAATAAATAAATAAAATAATAATAAATTAGTATTTTATTCTAAAATCAATTCATTAGGAAATCAGAATTTGGTAAAAATAAAACTGAATTTGAAGTGGGAAAAAATTATAGCGCCTTAATGTAATTTTTGTTAAAATTTTAATAAATTGCTGTTTAATATTAAGTTTCATGATTTCAATAAGTAGACATGCTTTTTGATCAAATTTAAATTAACCATTAATTAAAGCAAAATTTAAAAATTAATTTGAAAAAAAAAAAAAAAAAAATTGATTTCATAGGACCTAAGTCTGTCACACGTCCACTGAAACATAGTATCTTGCTCGCCCACACTCTGGTGTATGGACATTCATCCGATTCCCATATTAATCCCAACTAAGCCTTCTTCACTGTATCCAGCGAGGGATAAATAAAATACATCAGATATTGGCCAAAACAAAAAGGCTCAACTGTGGAAATAAAGCCATCCGAGCCATTCCTCTAACCTGAGCCCAGATTCACACAGCAGCCTCCAGAGCAAAGGCTTAAAGCCAATACTGCATTATGCTAAGAGGCAACAGAAGAGGGTTCACATACAGCCTATTCCCCAGGCTCCAGGTGATACTGTGTGGTCTTAAGTGTGAGAAACAGCCAGTGAAAGCAGAACACCCTGCCTATGGAAAAACCAGCTTTACTTGCTCATAGAGATGAGATTTTCTGCCTTTATTGAGAGCAAAGGGTCAATAAAAGTTCAAGTTCAAGGGAAAAGTTCAACAACATGACACTTTGAAATCCTATTGGTCCAAAATCCTGCTTTACATAATTGAACATTAACAGAAATTTTGCATTACATCACATGCTGACCAATGGATTCTCTGCAGCAAATGAGTACTGTCAGAATAGGAGCTGATAAAAGCATAACAATAATTCAAAACTAATCAAACAATAGTCCATCCAATAACATCTTGTAAAGTGAAAAACTATGTATGTAATAAACAAATTAATCATTAAGATGTTTTTAAATTCAAATCATTGCGTCTGGCTAATATACAAGTCCCTATCCATAATATTGAAACAATTTGTCTCGTCTGAATCAGAAAAGAAGTATGCACACATCAAAAAATGTTTATAAGCAGAAAGTCCAAAACAGTTCTAAACAAATATGTTGTTGGGTTTTGATGTGATAGCACAAGCATTATTATGGATTACGGACTGGTATTTTGGCACAAAGTCACGGATTATGGTTAAAAACGCCTTAATAATGGGTTTGTTTCTTACAAACACTCAGCTTTTGTGGATTACTTGTGGATTATTGTGATGTTTTATGAGCCGCTTGGGCTCTCATTCTGACGGCACCCATTCACTGCAGAGGATTGACTGGTGAGCAAATGTAAAGCAATGCTAAATCTGTACCGATATTCATCTATATCTCGGATGGCCTGAGGGTGAGTACATTATTCAGCAAATTTTCATGACAAACTGTAAAAATTCTATATATACATTCTATATATTGATGTGGAATAAAAGCTGAAATAAAAGAATTTTAATACCAGTGAAAACAGCTTCTAAACTACCCAGTGATAAAAAGAAACTCTCTTTCTCACAAACTGTCAATAATATGCATTTTGACTAGATGCACACAAATGTGCATAAATATGTGCTCTATTTGGAAGCTGACACAGATGGTCAGCCCATAATGTATTATTGACAAATGAGCAAATAAACTGGCAGCCGCTTTATGGCTGTTGTGGAAAATGTGTCTGCTGGATTGGAGCACCACATGTAAAATCTCATAGCTAACTATATCTGAACTGGTGGGTCACGACTCAAAATGGGTCAGACAAAAAAAAAAAAAAAAAAAGTGCAAAAGCAAATAATAAAATGCAAATAGCCATACAACTGTATAGTTAGGACAGAAAAATAAATAGACTTATCAGCTTTTTAAATGGGAAAAAATCTTTCACACATTTTTTGTTGTTGAAGTCAAAGGTTGTGAGTCAATCAAAGTCACAACATTCACAACTCAAATTAATTCGTCATTTGGTAGAAGCAAGAGAATTGGCCAGACGACAACACAAAAACTACACAAGGCACAAGAAAATATGACCTCAAATTACATGAAATAAACCATTTGACTTTAAGCATTGATAAATGTGGTTAGTGTCAACCACATTTTAAAATACAGGCTGCTTTTGATGATATTGAACACATCATTCTGTTTAGCTTTGAAAAATGACTTAAGTGAACATTTTTGTGTGATGACAAATAATGAGTCAATTCAAAACAGATTTCACTTAACACTACCCTAGTGAAAATAAATATACTAAAACGTATTTGAAATACATTTATTTAATGCCAAGTATACTACAAATACATTAACATATTTATGTACTTAATAAAAACACCCTGCAATTGTACTTTTGGGGCCAGTTTTACTAAACAGGGCAAATTAGCATGTGAGTCGCAACTCCAAAACAGCGCTGATGGGAGGGGAAATTTCTGCGGGTGATTTACTTACAATGCGCAAATTAAAGAACACAGATGCAACATCTCATTTAAATATCGCCCAACGCAATATACCAAGTGCAGCGCAAATTAGCATAGTCGCAAATAAAGAATAAATAAATAAAAAAGCCACAGTACGTTGAAAAGAACCGGAAGCCAAAAAATTAAGGTTTGCTAGAAGTTTTGATAGACCTGGTATTGCGCGACTCCTAGTTGAGGGTTCCAAGTCGTCTTTTATTTTCTGAAGCAAATTAAAAATAACACTGCTTGGCAAACAATATGTTCGGATAATGTGTTTTTCTGGCATTCAAAAAAATACGTGTGGAAAAAAATCCTCTCCCTTCTACCACACGCTCTCTGTTCTCTGTGGTGCCTCCTCCTAGCAACAATAATTGTAGCCAGTTCAAGCGCAAAAGTTTAAGACATGCTTTTTTTTTTTTGGTGTTAAATAATGGCGCAAATGTCAGTAATTTGACGAGCGCAAACGTTAGTAAAATGCATTGCATGATTCATTTAAATACTCTCCTCCCATAACTCGTCCAAGCCTTTTCAGCACTAATTCGTCACTGCGCGTCTTTAGTAAAACCTGAAAGTACGATTTTAACGCCAAAAGATGGTTTGTGTTGGTGCAAGCTGTTAGTAAAACTGGCCCTTTCTATCCTAAACTGGTATATTTAATGTCTGCTAAATTGGAACAACTAGGCCCAATTTTGTGCTTAATTGTGCAAAAGTCCAACTAAAGATGTACTGAAGTATATTTGAGTGTGAACTATTGCAAGTATACTTAAAAGTATATTTTAAATATCTTGCTTTTAAAGACTTAAAAATCATATAATCCTCATTAATAGTGACATTAAAACACACATCTATCAAAACAATCAATCAATCAATCCAGCGCCAATTGATTTTGGCCAAAATTGCTTTGGAGGGCCAATACCACTGAAATAGTACAGTTTATTTCTAGGATGACGTGTTTTGACCATGTCAGCATCTATTTCTCAATATGTAAAACTTGTTCTGCTGAAAGAACTTTACTTTGATTGGTTTAATGAATCACATGTTAACATTAATCACCCGTTTAACTTCGGGTTTTGGTGTTTCAGTAAAAAATAAAAAAATAAACTTATTTCAGAGCATCACTCGCAAGGTGCGATGCAGGGTAAGATCACATAACCATTTTTATGACAGTGTTTAGGAAAGCATAAAACTAAATTAGGAAACTTTCAAATAATGTCACTGCAATAAACACAATGTTGCCGATGTTAAAGTTAATACTGCCGACAAAAATCACCAAAAATATAGGCTATTGTAACTACCTGATAAATCAATCAGCTCTTGTATTACTACACAACTGCTTTTCTCTTAGTAATGCGCACCTTTCTGTCAAAGTTATATTCTGTTTATTTCTGACTGAATGAACAGCCTCAAGACAAAATAAAAAAGCAATAGAGAAAGCTTTCACACACAGAGAGAGAAAGAGAGAAAAAAAACACAATCTCACCGATGTGGAGATTGATCTGCTGGGGTGAAAGCCAAAATGGGGCCCAGTCCGCGTGCCAAGTCAAATAGCTCTCCCGTCTCAACTCTGTACAGCAGCCAGAGAGCAAGGCAGCTAGCGTTTGACACCTTTTTCATTTTCAGATAAAGTATTGCTTCTCAAAGGCATGACCTATTTTTCCCCTTTACTTTTACCACTTGTTAAAGTCAGATGAGCAAGCCTCTGGCTTTCAGGCAGACATACCAAGCTGCCTGCTGCAGATGTTTGCTCTAGAAACGAGCAAGGAACTTATGACGGCTATAAATGGATGAGACTCACCTTCTGTGCTATCAGGTCATTATGAGATGGCTATATGCTTCTTTTTACATTTACTGTGGCCTGATATCCTAGATGTGATACCAGGTGGTGATGCAGCGCAATTTTGCCGCACAGTGTCTTTTGATGTCAACCTCTGAAATCATTCTGCTCTGATGACCACAAGAAGGCAATAACCTAAAGCTCCGGGCCGTTATTACAGACGAGCTTGACATTAGCAACATTCATGATACAGTCCAAGGCTCGGCTTATCTTATTAAACACAGGTTTGAGTTTAAAATGGGTCATGGATGGCTGGTCTGCATGTGACGGGCCGCCATATACCTCAATATTCTTGGTAAGAGATGGTTGGTTTTCAGAGTGTACCTACCTTTCTGATTCTGAGGATGGCAAGTTAGAAACAAAACTGGACAATCTATGCCAGTGGCATGCACAGACATCCTACTACTTAATAAAATTATTACTAAAACATTATTTTTAAATGAATATTTACCATATTTTATTTAGCAGAAAAATAAAACATCTAATAGGGCCTTAAAACTGTAATTTTTGTAAAACTTTTAATAAATGGCTGTTTAATATTGTATTGCATTATACATGCTTTTTGATTAATAGAATTTAATTTAACTATTAAAACAGTCTAGAAAAAAATGGAATCTAGAAATATTAAAATTGAACAAATGGAATTTGGAAAAAAAAACAAAACAAAAAAACAGAATTTAGGAAAAAATAAAACTGATTTCATAGGGCCCTACAGTTACTGCAAACTGAGCCGCTCTGACACTGAAAACATTATATCATGAGCTGCTTGTGTGTAAAAGAACACAGTGCCATGCTTATTTCGGAAGCACACAGAGCATACATTTAATTAATTAAATCAGAGCTTTTGCGCTAAGCCATATTGTGATTTTGGTTTTATTTTGATGAATCATGCAGCCCTAGCATAGTGTACGGTTCCAACTAGTATGAAAACAACCCATCCAGAATGATTAATGAAGTATAATTTGCATTACCTGCTTCCGGTCACACTTACTTAAAGCATTTCTCAACTCTGCTTGTCACAGAATAAGCCACCTACGTGAGGAAGCTTGCATTCTTCACATGTCTTGCTGTTTAAAGTTTTGGTGATAAATGCAGAGGGATAAATGCTTCAATAACACATAACACAGTGGAACTGGCGTCTCATCGTTACCTAGTTACAGTAGTAAACAGCAGCCACTAGTACTCACAGAGGAACTCATAGAGATGACGCAAACGTACCGCCGTTTAGACTGAAAAGTACAATGAAAGAGACCTGTGCATGGGGAAGGGAAGAAGCATGGAATCAAACTTGAGTTCGGAACAAGCAACTGAACCAAGTGTGAAAAGAACCTGAAAAACAAAGCGTTTATGTGATGTCTTATGGGTGGGTCAGCTCACAGAACTACTTGGCTGCTCTCTACAGAGCCGCTTCAGGTTTCACTGGTTCAGGGTCATTCAGCGATGGGTCTCCACGCCAGACCCTCTCCCTCCTTGCTTGCTCATGAATCACAGCCCACTACAACACAACTGTTGGCCTTGTCCAAATCCAAAATCCATTCCATGCCACTTTGTGGTCAGGCTTCTTTAACTCAGAAATACACACCACTCTTTCAATTTCTCAAGTATAATTCTCCTAAAAAAGTACAGAGAATAATCATGGTACAAGCATATTCAATCAAGCATAGAATATTAAATATTCGTAATTATTTTCCTAAGAACAATAGAGTCTTAACATATTGTTTTATGTAAACTAGCATTTTGGGTGAGTATACTCTATAAAATGCTGGGTTAAAAACAACCCAGCTCTGGGTGAAATATGGACAAACCCAGTAATTGGGTTGTTTTGACCCAGCGGTTGGGTTAAATGTTTAAGCCAACCTTCTGGGTAGTTTTATTTAACTCAACTATTGCTTAGAAATTACTATATTTCTTCCTTAATTAACCCAAAATAGGTTGAAAATTAACATGTATTACTAAATTGAATAAATAATAATTAAATAAACATTTTTTCTTATTAATAAATGTTCACCTTTTGATTACTGATGATGCCTCTAGTAATTAAGTGTCAGATTTTTAAACAATATTTATGTTAAATAAAACTACCCCAGAAGGGGGGTTAAACATTTAACCCATCCACTGGGTCAAAACAAGCCAGTTAGGTAGTCCATATGTCATCCAGCGCTGGGTTATACATATATACATACACATACACACATACACACATATACACACACACACACACACACACATATATATTTTTATTTTAAGAAGTGAACACTTTTATTTAGCAAGGATGCATTAAACGGTTCAAAAGTAACAGAAAACCCATTCACAATTAATGTCTAATTAGTTAAAATTTATCTTTCTACTCATCAAATATTCCCAATTAAAAACAACAAAAAACAAATAAAATACTAAAAATGTTAGTATATGTAATGTATATGTAATGTAATGTATGTATATACACACACACAGAAAAATAAGACTTTAAAATTGTACATTTTTGGGTACAACAGCTTGTCCCTGGAACAGTACCCTTAGAAGGACATATTTATACCTTTTTTACCCCTAATAGGTACATATTAGTACCTTAAGGGTACGTATTACTACTCTAAGGTACTAATATGTACCTATTAGGGGTAAAAAAGGTACAAATATGTCCTTTTAAGAGTACTGCTCCAGGGACAAGCTGTTGTACCCAAAAAGGTACAATTTTAAACCCTTATTTTTCTGTGTGTGTATACATATATATATATATATATATATAAATAATGTATGTGTGTATGTATGCATGTATGTATGTATGTATGTATGTGTGTGTGTATTGTACTAGTTTTCACAGAAAAATTAACCAGCACAACTGAAAAATTACTAAAAATTATAACTGCAAAAAAGGTTCTTTAGATTTTTAACTTGTTCTTCAGAATGGTTATTTTAGGAACTGTTCACTGAAAGGTTCTTTGGGGAACCAAAAATGGTTCTTCTATGACATCACTGCAAAAACATCCTTTTGGAAACTTTATTTTTAAGAGCATAGCACATTGTTGTTGTAGTATAGCACAGGCAGTTGCTAACATATTTGGTTATTTGGATGTACAGTAGGAGGGGAAAGTACACTAGGTTTTTCCTGAACTAGTCAGTCAAGTTTAAGACAGACGAAGTAAGAAATAAAGAGTGCATGGCATAATCTTCACAGAGTGGTGATGACAGCACACTCTGACCCACAGAACTTTCTTTAATGAGACCCTTATCCAATATCTACAGTAGGGGTCGACCGATTATTGGCGCGATATTATTTTTATGATTTTCGGTATCGGTCATTTTCAAAACGATAGGCCGATAAAATTATTTAATTTTTAAACGCGCTATTTGGCTCTGATGCAGCCTGTCAGAACTCACCACTCTGTGGCCTAGAGCAGTCTCCGCCCACGGCGCATCTGATTTGTTGGGAGTCACGAGTCCGACCAATCAATGTGGAAGGCTAAAGGCACTCGCACACCGAAAGCGCTTGCTAACTGGAGCTGCTTCAGTGATCACGCATCAATTGTCTCTCAAAGGCAACAGCAGACGTTGCTCAAGTTGCAATAAATCACAATCCTGAAGTTGCAAAACGCCTCAATATTATCTATTTATGGTTTAAATCGACTCGCGCTATGGACTAGTATCTGTAAATATTAAGCTGCAAAAAGATATGAATTCTAAATATGAATTCTGCATGTCTGCGAGTCTCATATGTGAATGGCACAGACGCGTGGTTTTGATTAGTACACAAACACACTCTGAAGTGCGCGACGCTTGCGGTGTTTTCAGCATCTGCAGTCTCACTAAATGAGGACATAAATACATGAACAACATCCCCAGAACTGCTCTGAGAGTTACTTCATGAGCTTGATTTGAGTAAAACGATCGTCATATCATATACATAGGCTATAAAGAAACTTAAGAGGTCCTCATGGCAACCGTCAAAATAAAAGTTTGGTTTATCTACTAATACTACTACAACAATTACAACTTTTGGTAACACTTTATTTTAGGGTCTCTTAATTAGTTGCTTATTAGCATGCATATTACTAGAATATTAGCCATTTATTAGTAGTAATTAAGCACATATTAAGCACATATTAATGCCTTATTCTACATCCCTAATCCTACCCAATAATATATTTGTTTCATACTAAAGGTAACCTGCTCTGTCTTGTCTTTAAGTGCATTATCAGTTTTGCTCTGCAATGTATTTTGTGGCGTGAGGGTGGCATGGCTTGTCGGACATAGTAACAGTGCTAGTGCTATGCTAGGGGTGCGCCGATCCGATATTCAGTATCGGTATCGCTCCGATATTGGTATTTTCTGCTGGATAGGGGTATCGGTCAGACGAGACCGATCCAAATCCGATATTGTGCGTTTACTATTCTATGTTATTGTGAAGCCCCACAAAAGCCACAAACGCATGATAAAACACCATAAAGTTTTCATGCACTATTTTTCAAGTGATCTGAAGCCGTTACATAGTTTAATGTGAGGTACAGATGAATATTTAAGTCAAGTTCATGTAAACTCTTCTCTCCGCTGCGGCTGTCTGTCATCCTCCATTCAGCGTTCAAACTGCACGCCGTGTTCAGTTACGAGTCAAGACGATGAAACTCTGCAAGATTGTTAAATGTTTCTAATATTATACTTGATCTGTAAATAAAGATAAATGGTTTTGCATAAAATAACTTTATATTGCAGGACTTCATGCTGTCTTCGTGCTGTTTTCAAAATCGTGTTGGTGTCTGTTAGATCACAACACTGACTGGACTAGAGAGCACCATGTTCTTAACGAGCACAGTAACTGAAATTTAAAACTGTTAAAAGAAAAGGCTCAATAAACTATCACACAGATTTAATACACTACACATCAATATCTCTTCACTTTGTGCTTTAAACCTTTATATGCGGAGCTGCGCGCCGAGACTCTGTGTTGCTTCAAGCGCATCATTTTGCACACGGGATGCGCATAAGCGCTTTGTACCGCTCTGTATTTGGAACCTTCCATATCATAATACTTTTGCACAATGAAAGATTATTAATAGCCTTTCTTGTTCGTCTTATGTATGTTTCTGCCTCATTACTATGCTATGCATTTAAAAGAATGTCTTTCAATTTTACAGTATTTATATTTATTATATTACTTGTTTTTCATGAATGTATTTTACAATACAAAGAGCAATGTATATCATTTTGCATTATTATTTTAGATTTAGTCCTACACTTATTCACTTTTATTTGTTCCCCACTAAATGCTTTTTTCTCACTAATTTTAGATTTTATAAAATTGTGCACTCATGATTTTTCTAGAGTAACTTTTGCTACTGAATTATCCACTAACCTAGTTTATAATAGTATTTTTGTCATAGATTAGGGCCTATAATTATATATGCATTCATTTGTTGTTTTTCTTTACAATAAAGTTGTCTATATTTAGTAGATTGTGTGTAACACAAAAAAAAGTCATGATCAGGTCAACACACATTGAAGTATAAATATTTAACACTGAAAAGAAAAAAAAAAAACTGCCCAGGTATCGGAACGATATTGGCAGATACTCAGAATTTTTGGTATCGGACTGGGATCGGTTCTGAAAAAGTGGTATCGAGCCACTCCTAAATTCTTCTAATGCTTAGGCTTAAATAGACTTTCTATATGTTTCTTACTTTGTTCGGTAAAGCCACAGCAGAAACAATGAGGGAAAAGCAACAGGTGTTTCAGTTGCAAGGTAGTTATCTGGACACGCTGATCATAGTAAACTCAAGGCAGTATAGCAGTATAAGCAGCAGCAGCATCAACAAAACAGAGCAGTTGTGAAGTTGAGTTTCTCGTTCCCTCTATGCGGGCCTCCGAATCCTCTATCGCAGTGTGGAATCTGAAGATGTGATCTCAACCATTCTTCATTATGGAATCTCACCTCAGTTCTCAACCCCCCTTTCCTTTTCTCACAAAATATCACACATTTTCTGCAGGTGCGGTAAGCTGCCAAGATCAATCCTCAGCTCGCTGCTGGGGGCTGCACGCGATTTGTTACTTTGAGACTCGACTGTAATAACTCCAAAATATAGTGAGATCATTCGGCATTGTTTAAATTAAAATGAAATAATGTTATTTGCCCACGCTTGTTTACACTGTAATCATCCAAATGATTCCCTAACGAATGTTTAAAGGGATAGTTCCAGCTTTCTTTCTTCCATTGTGACTTCCAAAATTTCTTTATGTTCCATAGAAGTCAATTTCTCTAAATATTTCTTTTTATGTTCCGCAGAAGTAAATGGCAGAATTGTCATTTTGTGATGAACTGTTTCTTTCAAGAAACAGCCACTCTCACAGGTTGAAGCTTCATTTCAAAAGCAATTCCACTGGAAACCACCACTTTTCTACCGCCATGACATGACATGACACAACACAGATACATCAACCTTTGAAAACTCATTCACAAACCTCTTGTGAGATAAAGAACTTTTTCTTTGAGAGAAGCCAGAAATGTGACCATAAACAGGAGTTGCATCCAACTGTGACAATGTGCTGTAAATTAACAGAAGACATATTGGCTTGCAGCATGAGAGCTGTCAGTTTCCCACTGCACAAAAAACTACTATTCACTCATCTGGGTTTTCAGCATTATTTTTTCCTATAAACTGTTGAACACAAACTATACAAGCAGCCACCAGCATGTGCTGACATACAAGTTCAGAATAGCCCAAAATATGATTAGACTGAAATCAGGCTGCTATTTTAGGATTGAAATAAATGACAACAGCTTCTTTCTGGGTTTGTATACAGAGGTATTTAGTGGTAAAAACAGGCATCTGGTGTAACTGATGGACTAAATATCAAAGGCGTAATAAAAAGAATATGATCAAGAGGTGTGGCACAAAAGCGCTGCCAAACCCTCAGCTCCTGGAAACTGTCCAGCTGAATTTCCCAAGCGTGAAAGTTTACATAAAAAAGACCTCCTAAAAAGTAGGATTCCTTCTTCACTGTAACAGTTTCATAGTGATTCAAGATTATTTTAATGACACAGACCTCCCAAAGTTAATGCCAGGGCCATCTCTAAACACCCATTAACATAACATATAATAGCAACATAATGCATAAATGGATGTATATCTGCAACACATGGAGTACAAATAAATAAAATACCTACATTTGATTTTAGTATTGAACATACTGGTTAACGCATAACTTCAAGTGCTTTTGATTCTTTACCAACTCCATTTTAGTGTACATTACCTATAGAAGTTATACATTACCCAAGATGATGACGAATGCATTTTTCTGCTGTTAAATCATGCCTTCCATCAATGCATCTCAGTTTTCAGAAACGGTGTATTCCTTTTTCCACACACGACTCAAGACTTCTCTAAAGCAACCCAAACTGAAAATGAGCTTTGTGCGACTCCCATTCATAAAGTTAATTCAACACATACTTCATACTGTTGTGAGACTGCAATTTTCAGATCTGTGATAATCTCTTTATCTCTTTTTTTCAAGGTTGGTTTGAATAGAGTGCTGCAGGAACGCAGAAACAAGGTAGCATTTTTGAACATCCAGTTCCATCATCCCAAAGTCAATGAGTTTTATGCCTTAAATAATGTCTGAAGCTCAAGATATTTTCATATTTTATTCTATAACATAAAATACATTAGTTATACCACTCCTGATTTTTTTAATGCCTTTAAGTCTTGAAAAAGGTGGTCGCTAACAAGTGACTACAAAGACTACAAAAGTTACCAAGAACATTAAACATCAATCTACTCACTAGTCTGCTTTTACAGCAACTTAGAGATTTTAAAGAACATTTAAATAAACAAAAACGACTAACATACTACATCTACTATACAACCATGGTACTATCTATTAACACATTCAGCTCTCGACAGCTACAAACAGTCTAGCACAAGCTACACTTCATCATACGCTGTAGTTAAACATATAAAATATACAGATAAATCCCATCTTTCAACATTATACTCTGAGCGTACCTATAGTCAATAAAACAAGTCCTTTGCACCATTTCCAATCCAAAAAATATAAATTAGCACATTCCAAGCCAAAAGAGCAACAGGGAGGAAGCCACTGAGACCAGATTAAAAGGCTGTCTTAGATTTAGGGCTGTTAATTAGTGTGAAGTGTGGCTTAAAAAAAAACGCCTCTCAAGACTCTGTTCTCATGAAGGCCAGTATATAATTTGGTCTCGCGCGCCTGCCGCCCATTGCGGTTGTGCTTGTGTGGGGGCAAAGGGGACGGTTTTGTGTGGAGCTGGTTAAAAAGGCCAGATCTGAGCCAGAGTCCCTGGTCCTCATTGACATGGAAACCACATGAACAAACCAATAACAGTAACTAAAGACAAAAAAGATCAAATACAGTCGGGAGTTGGCCTGCAAGAAGAGGACAATGAAGGCCAGAAAGAGTGTTTTGGGTATAACAAACCAATGGAAGATATCAAACAAACTTATGCGAGTATGCATGTGTGTATCTGTGTGCGCACAGGTCCGTTTGCTTGTGTGGGCCGCGTTATCTCAAAGGGGCCAGTGCAGCGGTGGGTGACGTTCACGGGTGATCGTACTGAGTGGTGATAAATTCATGTTCTACGGGACAGCGGTTGTGCTTATCAGAACTGAAGCCGTGTTGCCCTCCGCAAACGTTTTAGACCAAAGTCGAAGTTCAATTTCGGCATCTGCCACTATGCATCTGCTGCGAACGCAGTCAAAGAAAGAGGTTAACATGCATTACTTGTAGCACAGCCATGAATTATGTAACAAACGACACACAGAATAGTCAAGGCTATGTTACAGCTAAAAACAGTAATTATCTCTAAAAAGAAATGCAGGGAATTGTACAGGACCTCTTTTTAATGCTCCATGCATAAGAAGAAATGCTGAACTTATTCTGACGCACTTTCTTATTTCCAAGCCTCATTCTGAAAATCTAGAATTAAATGCTATAGGGCCCTATGATTTCCACGATGCAGAAAACGCAGACAGAATCACAGGATCCAATCATAAAAATGGAATTTACTGTAACATGGAATTGAATATCACGGAATTTGCCCAATTTGGGATGAATAAATTGAAAGTAGGTCAGTACACTTAAATCAAACGTGATATGGACTAGTGTCTGTGAATATTAAGTGGCAAAAATACTATTTAAAAATGAATCCCGCATGTTCCTGCCAGCCTGTTAAAATAAAAGTTTGGTTTAAGTTAACTTCACAGAAATATTACTTAATGTAATGATGGCGCTACTACTACTAGCCTAATAAAAATATTACTAAAACAATATTTACCAGAAAAAATTGTTTACCAGAAAATTGTAAATCCACAACACAGTATTTCTGAAAAAAAAAAAAATTATATATATATATATATATATATATATATATATATATATATATATATATATATATATATATATATATATATATATATATATATATATATATATATATAAAATAATTTGATAATAATTTGAGAAAAATAATAAAACATATTTCATAGGGACTTAATTTAATTTTTGTTAAACTTTTAATAAATTGCTGTTAAATTGTGTAAGTTTCATAAATTCAAAGAATGAGACATGCTTTTTGATTAATATTTTTAATGTAACCATTAAAATAGAGCCTAGAAATATTCAAACGGGGAGGGAAATGGAATTATGAAAAATTAAAACAGAAAGAAAAAAACGGTATTTGGAAGAAAACAATAAAAGGAATTTGGAAAGACAAACTAGTTTTTAACCAGCATGCTGGGCCCCACTAGGAAGCCTCAGCAAAATTCCATTGGGCCTCAAGATGACTTACATTTTTTTAAATAAAGACAAATCATGCTTTAAAGTAAGCCAAAATGATTTAATTCACCCCAAACTATTAGGAATTCTACAATTATTTTAGCTACTTGTTTTAATTTATGGACACTATGAATTTCTGTAAAAATTTGCTGAGGACAGTGGGAGGCCTTTGCCGAGATCCACTATCCTAGACTAATAGTGGTGTACAATTCATATCTCAATGGTTGCATCCAAAAATTGCATGCTTCCATAGTAAATGAAAATGTAAAATAGTGTGTGAAAAGAGTATTCACAGTATTCATAAAACAGTTGGCAAAGAGTACCCGGATGAACACTTATGAACACTTTACTATACCATGAGGCCACTGGGGATTTGTGAATTGCAGTGAAGCGATGCAATTGACGATGTACATCACATGAAAATTCATAGTGCATATGGATCATACTTTTTTAACAGTCGCAAAGTATTGTACTTATTCAAAAGCAATACTCTCTAAGAGTAGGCCTATGCGATTTTGGACGTAGCCACTCATTACTTAACAAATCAGACTCAGTGATCCAGTTCCATCATTTACCAGTTGCTGTTTATCACACAAATCTATCATATGACATTGCAGGACTTAGAATATAGTGCATGAAACGTATGAACCACATTTACAGCACTTTTAAATTAATTTGAAAGTCTTAGTGTTCACTTGATTTCATTAAATTGCAAAAAATGAATTTTCATTTTTGGGTGAACTGTTCCTTTAAAGTGATAACTGAACATCATATTGTAGTAATACACTATTATAAAATATAAATTATACTATGGCAAAGAGGCAGGGTATTGTCTTTCAGGTCAGATGTCATTTAGTAAAGTAAATTGCTGCAATCTAAGGAAACATTTTTCAGCATTTTACAAAAATAATAAAATCCTGAGCGATAACGTTGGTTGATGTTTTACAAAATGGACTTATCAGCTTTCTAGTATGTGTGCTTTAGATAAAACTGCATGACACATACAGGGTACGTACGAGACAGCACGCTGTGATAAACTGCAGGTCACAGCCTCAACGCGTGCGCTCTGCTACTTACACTACAAATTATTTTACACCCGAATGCACAAACACAAATGAGAAGGCTAAGGATTACAGCTTTGTATATTTCATTGAGCAAATGCTTCACCATCTTACATAATCAAATATGAAATGAATGAAAATCAGCCAACTGAGGTGTAAAACCCGATGACTAATCTAGGTTGGGCGTGATGTTGCAAAAACATACAAATCAAAATAATCAGGACAACTGACATATGATGCAAAGGATTAAAAACCCTTTAAGAATTTCCAAGTGCCTGATGGGTTTATAGAAGTGGCCACAAGCTAACCATGCTCAAATTGCAAACCCATCATTGTTAGACTGACAAACCTCAAGACCATTTAAATTACCCAGCATGCTTTTTGAGCATCTGCTCTAGCACCATATTGACTGGGATAACAACTTCAGCTGCAAAGCCTTAACTTAAAGTTACTGCTCATTTTCACTGGGCACTGTTGGTAGTGTTGACCTATATAGCAAGAGGCCATGGTATAGCGGACTGCTAGGAGAGGGGCCAGGGAAGGTCACTTCCTCCCCATTAAAAACTCATCAGAGCCCGACACAACAAGGCAAGCTACTGTTGGACAATGACTGCAACTCATCTTTGCATAGCTTTATAGCTCAAAACTAGCAAGACATGCTACACTTGAAACGAATGAGCAACATATATGTATATGTATGCATGTATGTATGTATGTATGTATGTATATTATATATATATATATATATATATATATATATATATATATATATATATATATATATATATATATATATGTGTGTGTGTGTGTATATATATATATATATATAGGGCGGCCTTTGGGCAGTGCAACTGGGCCCGTGCTCTGAGGGGCCCTGCTGCAAATGGACCGAGGCGTCAAAAGTTACAATTACAACATAAGATGTAATTGTAATGCAACAACAGGTGTCTTAAATTTTCCATTCTGCACATATTAATATATTTGATGTTCACCTACCCATGTTGGAAAATGAGAGCAATTAGTAAATGCTTAAATACCTGCATATTTAATTTGCCTTCATTGTATTAAGAAGAACTGTATGTTCTCTAACACAATTCAAAAAGCAATTACTAGATTAGTAATTAAAAACAGGTCACATTGATATGCATCACTTTGAACGTAATTCAATTTCACTTTGAAGAATGTGCTTAAATGATGGAAATTGCATTAATTAATACAAACAAAGCTTTCGGTATCTTCAAGCAATTCAACATACTGAGAAAGGGAAACTGTCAATACATTTAAAATCAAGCTCTTGAGTATCTGCAATATACTAGTCTTATTAAAAAGTCTGAATTGAGAGTTTAAAAGTTCAGGTCAAAGTCCATACTGCAAAACTGCCACATAATTTACACATGCCATTTTCACTTTTAAAATAATTATCCATGTTCAAATTATTAAAAATATAAATTAAATAAGTTAGCCTACTGTAGATGCTGCATAATGAGTTTACACAAACTTTTCCCACAGGGAGTAAACTAAAGCATAAACTCATATTTCCATCCTTCACTTATTTACCTGTTGGTGCTGTCTCTTCCATGCACATATTTTAGGTGGAAAAGAACACCTGAAGTGAACCCATCAGCACAAAACGCATGCCAGCTTTCAGTAGAGTGTGTGTGAGAGTGTGTGGCAGGCGCATACTGTACCACTAGACACGGGGCTACAATGTGTCTGTTTGGTACAGTATGTGCCTGCTACAAACTAGGCCGTACATACAGCAAGACACTCTTTGCACCGGCAACCTGTGCAATGTCAGCCGCACTAACATGCAAAAGCCCGCGTGTACTATAGCCTGTAGTGTCTTACAGTGGAGAGCGACGGGAATGAATCGTTTTAGCTTTAGGACCGCTGACCTGTCAAAGCACGCAGCTAGCGTACGCTGGAATTAGCTTCGTACGGCAGAAGAACACGAGCGAATGTTGCATAAGCGCGAGAGCAGTAAATAAACACGCAAGGCGCGCGACTCACCGTGTGAACGTTTGTCGGGTTTCAGGGAGATCGCGGGGATCCTGCGAGTCGCAGAGAAGTGGAAACGTCCTGCTTCGTGTATCCAGTGCAAGTGTGGAGACACTAGTGCACACAGCGAGCCGATACCACCGCAGCGTGCCTTCAAACTACTGTTTCCTCCTCCCAAAGTCCTCCGTTTGCTCTTTAGGACGTGCACTAGGCTCTCGGTGGTGGGTTTTCCCCTTAGTTTGAAGGGAAGAAAAGTCCTCTGCCTTGCCCGTGCTGCCACGACAGGGATTTGAAATGAAGAGAAATACTACAATCGCTCCTCCCTCCCCGGTCCCAATCATGTACAGTACCACAGGGAGCGTATAAAACAATTTAATAAAACGATCTACCGCTCTCTACAGGACTAACACTGTAAAATACTTAAATGACTGCACTCACTCACTCACTCTCTCTTTTTCTGGCTGCTGTCAAGTGAGGCGAATGACAGCGCGCGAAGCGTCAGTCAATGCCCAGCATCATTCACTGAAGGTCCTCGCTCACCGCCGCGCTTCTGATTTAAAGGTGCACGCAGCGTTTTTGCTAATTAAAAAGTGCACATAAAAATATCATTTAAATAATGTAAACTCACATGATATCAGACACATGGCTTAATAGTATTTTAGAAAAAGCTATTTTATTCTAGCCTACATGGGTCGCCCCCTCAGGAGATCACATGACCAGCCATGTCATACAATTTTTTATGCTAATAATTAGAGCAACAATAATTTGTTTACTCTAGCTCTTCCAGCCAATGATTATAAGGGACCTTAGAATATAAAACCAAACAATATAACAACAAACATGATACAGCATAGTCCAAAATAAAGTAATAGAGTAGGTGTGCAATTCATGAGTCCAAACTTTTAACAGAGATTGTCTTACTATAGGGAGATGAGAGGGTCTGTATTACTTACTACTGGAGAAACGTAACGGCTTACTTGGATCAATAAGCAATAACATTACAGCCTTGACGTCCTTGAATTTAAGCCAGAGTTGTACGACACTCTGTCATCGTTTACAGATATCATTGGAATGAATGAGAAATGCCATAAGCTGAATCCCATCTGTCGCAAAAAGTCAGTGACTTCTCTAATAAAACAGCATTTTTTTCATGGTAAACTCTAAACGATAGTTCAATCCAAAATCATTGTTTAGTGTAAAACATGTTGAAGATTAGCAGATAGGCTGTGGATTCATTAAATGATAAGCCGTTTCCTCTAAAAAGCTGTTTATTTAGCGTAGTGAAGCCTCTCCTCCATCGACATCCATTAAAAAAAATGGATTTCCCACGTACTGCCAAAGCGGAAGCATTAGCATTAGCCGTTACGGGTTTTTTTGGCTAAAGGTTGCAGGCTTGCCTTCTAGTGGCTTTGCTTTTAATGCATTTTGGCCATTCATGCACACAACAGCAGCATTTTGGGGGCCTGAAAACACGAACGTTTGACAACGGTTTTCAAATGAGTTTTTGAAAACAATACGATCATTTAGCCTGACTATGTCAGACTTCGTACTTCAATTTCAGTTCGCTTCTGTACTCAGTCTGATATAGCAAACCATCTCCCAGTTTATCTCCGACTCCGCTTATCTCAGTTTATCTCCAACCAACGAACAGAGTGGGGGCTGAGAGCTGTGACGTAGATGCTAAGCGCTGAATTTAAGATTTGTAGTTTAGGTGAGGGAAATCTAAAACGACAGCGGACATGGAGACACGGGATGCTATTCACTCTGTTGTGGAGAATATTCCCGGCATTTGCGGTGTTTGGTTCACATTTTGAATGGAGGTGATGTTGTGGCCCTACTCCCGACAGGTTTTGGGAAAAGTTTAATTTGTCAACTGTTACCGATCGTCAGCAAGAAACCGGGGAGGCCAAAGTCCGGCAAGGTGATAATTGTGGATGCGTAGATTTACTTCACATAATCTGCAAAAGTCGTTCACAGCCATCTTCACTCCGGTATTTCAAATCAGTGACATTATTCGCATGCGTATTACGTGTTCAGTTTATGTGTGCAGGCATGTAGTGTTTCCTTACAAAGTGACATTGCCAACTATTGGCCTGACATGCATAATATTGTAGTTGTGGATCGGTGTGAAAAGGGGTCGATGTCGTCTGTACGTAAAACTTTTCAAAAACATAAAGGTAGAACATTTCCCTTTTTAGTACATCGCTGTTATGTAGACATACCCTTGAGTGAGTAAGTAAGGTTACTTTTTTTATACACCTTATAGATGAAGTGTAAAAATGAAACATCCAAAGAAGCAGTTCCTATTGCAGTAATGAAACAAACAAGCCACAGTGACACGCAAGTCTTTTGACACAGATTGAGGAAAAACATTAGGAGGGCATAAAGTGGCAAGCACGAAAATACCCTCACAACTGCTGCAGGGGACAGAACTAAACAGATGAAAAGGAACAAACACACACACAAAGTTAAACAAACAGGTCAATATAAGGCAGTAGCAGTTTGTAAAATAAACTTCATTCATCCAAGATGATAGGTGTCAGTATAGAGCGCAAAACATCTTGTGCTAATGGGGCAAATAAAAACAATCTAACTATAGAAAAACTTGCACTTGTTGTGGAGAAAAGTCTTCTCTGTCTTGCAAAATAATGCTCAGGAGGCATCATGTTTGTCATGTGACACACAGCAGTAGGCTTATGTTTTACTTAATTTTTCCTTTTTTATTCAAAATATCCCCAAATGCTTTAAATATATCATGAAATATCTCAATTCTGAAATATGTGTAAGTACATGCATTTTGCACCTTTATATACAGTATCATGTTAGTTCATCTATAACAGGCGATGGAAAGTAGCCTAATGTTAGTGTAATATATTAACTATGCATAGAGTCTGTCTTTTTACTTAAGGGGTCATCGGATACGGCGTGCACTTTTACAAGATGTTTGAACTGAAATGTGTGTTGGCAGTGTGTGTACACAACCACCCCATAATGATAAATATCCACCCAGTGTATTTTTTTTTTAATCTCGTTCAATCATTTCCCCTTTCTCATGTCAAGCCATTCTCAGATGCCTGTCTAACGTCACACAGACCCTGGCCCCTCCCACAATCGTTGATCGACACTAGCGTTTTACCTTAGACCCGCCCTGAGTGAGCTGTCATCAGTCTGCCATTGTTTGGACGCCGGAGCAGGAGTAGACAAGAATGGCTCCTAAGCAATTGAGGTGTTCTGTTGTTGGATGTAATAATGAACATAGCAACTGTCATTTACTCCCGACACCTGAGCCGCTGAAGACGCAGTGGATTACCTTTGTTTTTGAAGGGAATGTGCCCCCCGATCTGCCTAAATGCGTTTATGTTTGCACAAATCATTCGTGATCCAAGTGAGTATAAGGTTCTTTTATGAATCTTTGCAAATTGCCTTTCCTAATAACATGCTAGTTAGCAAGTTCTGCGGCTAAAGTAAACAGTCTCTTGAGAAAGGCTCATCACCCCACAGAAGAGAGGGGCGGGGTGATCAGAGCTCATTAGCGTTTAAAGGAACATGCACTAAAACGGGTTGCTGAAAACAGAGCTGATTTTGACAAGGTAAAAAGGTTGTTGTTTTACACTACCATTTAGAAATTTTATCCAAAGTACTGTATGTAATAGACTTTTCATTAAGACCCTAAAGAATCATATCAACTTGTGGAAAATGGGCATCGGATGACCCCTTTAAGTACCATATATGATTGTCATGCCATAAAATATTTTTAATATGACTGACTTTGTATTTAACGTGAATTTTATAAAAAACATTGTAAGTTACTAATTATAACACTTTCATACAGAAAGACAGCAAAGAACATTATCATTTCATTATCCAGACTGCAATCTAGCCAGCGTTCAAGCACTCTCAAAAACTCCCATTATAATCACTGAAGCGGTTTGCACTGTGAAATGAATATCATAATTACATCGTACACACATCTACACTTTGTTCTTTCTGATGAGAGAATTTGCCAGAGAGCAGAATTCACTTAGCGTGCGTGCACACTGAACAAAACACCGGAGTTTCAGCAATGACTCATCTGAACTCCTCTGACTGGCTATTGCATTCATAAGCTCAACAGAATCTTGAGTGATTGGTTATAATGCAAAGTGCTGTAAAAATGCGTCTGTCTCTCTAGCTCAGCGCCAGACAAACTGCGAACGCAGATTTGAATTTAGCAGCTGGTGATGTGCCGCACTCAAGGTTCTAATCACCCTGGTGGGATGATATCAAAATGTAAAAAAAATATGAATTGCCTATTTTTTGTCTTTTGGAAGCTGCAATCAAAATCCACTTGGCTCAAAAATCTGAGGGGGCACGTGTCCCCTCGGTTTGAATGGGCATGACGCCTCTGGTCTCCTCATTAATGGTTACATTGTTGTACCTTGTAAGCGTGGCTGTGCCAATTAACCTGCATCAAATCATGTAATAACAGAGTATTTGCCTCATTATTTTTATCATAAAACCATGTTTGAAGGCCATGCAGCCTAGAAGAGCAACTTAGCATCAACCACAAATGCCAACCACAAGTAGCTTCAGCTAAAATCTTGTTTGTTCCTGTTTAACTTCTTTCACTGCCATGTAGGCCATGAGGCCTTTATATAATATAATCTGGCTTTCTACAATTGTTTTGTATATTATAAATAAAATATTTCATCACACCTTTCAAGGAATAGTTGGCCCAAAAATAAAAAATTATGTTATCATTTACTCACCTCCATGTTATTCTGATCCTGTATGACTGTTTTTGCCCATACAATTAAAAGTCATTGTGGTCTAAAATAACATTGGACACCAATGAATTTTATGGTACAGACAAAAGAGCCGAGACTTTATAAAAAATAAAATATTTTGTATTTCACAGAAGATAGGAAGTCACATACTCAGAAAAGGTCTATTTTCTTGAAAATGTATAGTCATCTTTTCAGTAACAATGTGATATTGATTTGAATTTCACTAAAAAGGCACAATACTGTTTTGCACCGTGGGGAAATACTCTCTACATCAGACTGTTCCGTTCAAGGTTGTTCTGCTAAATCTCACAGTGAGTTATAAAGATGGTACATATTTGATGATGAGGTCTGATCAAACCTAAAACAGAATGAGACATTTGAGCAAATACATGAAGGACAAATGGACTAATTAGAGACATGAATATTCATAAGCAGGAAAAAACCCAGAAGCAAACAAACCCTGAGCAAAGAGTACATCTTCAGGACTGCAATAGACATAAGGCTTGAAAAATGCAACAGCTCAGGCACTTAAAAAATAATGCTCACTCTCATACTAAAACCAAATTAAAGACTCATCTTTGAGGCTGTGCATGTCTCTGCATAAATAACAAAAGAAGCTGTAATTTTCAATTTGGACGTTGATATTTGAACAGTTGCTTATTTCATTTTTTGTCCTAAAAAAGAACTAAGCAGGGGAACAGGGCAGCACATTCAGCTAGAAGGCGATCATTTGCAGATAACAATCTTCTGCTCAGAAAGTCTAGAGTCCAATTTCCAATACACATTTGTTCTATTACCTTTAGTTATCAAATCAAAAGTGACTTTGGTTGGCCAAAACCCCACATAACATAATAGTTTGGTTTTGCATCTTTAAAACTAATAAGTCTAATAAAGCTAATACTTACAGTATATTGACAGCATGTAAGGTATATTTCCAACAAATCTTTAATTTTTACCATTTATGGATGAAAATTAAGTGCTCATGTACTGTTAATTGATCATTTTAAGCATTTCTTTCTTTAAAGATTTATTTTTGGCATTTTTGCTATAGGACAGATCAGACATGACAGGACAGGAAGCGAAGTGGGGGGAGGGATCAGGAAATGTCCTCAAGTTGGGATTCAAACACAGGACACCCAAAGTGCAATGGCGCTGAATGTCGGCACACTGCCCACAAGTCTATCAGTGTAGACATCGTTTTAAGCATTTATTTATTTGCTTAGTCACTTTAAGTCAAGTTAGTCCACTCAACAGGCGTCATAGCAATTTTCATAGCATAAATTATTATATAGGTTTATATAGGTCAAAAAGTATAGTTAACCATTATTATAATTGAAGTTCATGATGATTTTCTATTAAACTGAGTTCTCTTAGTTATGCTATGCTCAGTATATCAAATAAATATATACATTTCTGCTTGAGATGTTAATGAAACCGAGCCAAACTATAATGATTCAAGCCACTAACAACATCTCATCCAAAATTCTGTTCTTCCACACACTCACTAGAATAACATACAAAATTCCTCTGATCTCAGTGGGGTGCTAAACCATAGATAACATATGAAGTTACCAATAATAGGAAGTTGAGTGCCAACATATGATGAAGGATTGTAAATGCATATTTTGTGTGGTGTTCTTTAAGACCTACCGCAAACACAAAGCGTCATATGCAGTGTTATGTTTCTGTCAACAGATCATCATCATAACTGATGTTCAAAATATTTTGAACACACTGCAGTAACAGTGTCCCAAACAGATCTTTAAGTCTTATGAGTGCTGTGTTTTTCTGTGATTTGTATGAATCTTCAGGCTGAATCCTTTTAAAGTCAAGCTCTCTAACAGACTACAATTTTGCCTTGAGAAAGTATACAAAATGTATCTTTTTTTTAATGCACGGTTTGTAATTTAGATTTTAAATCAGTGGAGAAATAAAAGTTGAAAAGTCATCACAGTGTGTAAAATGGCTAGGGATGGGCGGTGAAAGGAATGAAATAATTTTAGTGTAATTTTAAAAATACACTAATTTAGGAATTCATGCTGGTCTAAACTGTTTTTTCAGGGTATGGGCAACTTTAATCCGTCCCAGAGGTTCAAATAAAGGCATCATGTGATCAACGCTCCAAAGATCTCCTTCTTCCTCATCAAATCCTGGTCTCCCACAGTATGATTCTGTGTAAAACTCTTTAATGGTGCATGTTAATACTTAACACAAATGCCAACATCTTGTAAAGCACAATCCAATTACTGCCTTAAAACCAACTCTAAGACTAGTAAACTGCTTTCAAATGTATTAGAATCCAGAAAATCCAGGGTTTTTTACTTGGGGGGAAATGTTAAGATTCTAATATGACTTCTTGTGGGATTTAAAAGCCAATTATGATATGTACACATAAATGTTTGTAAATTTGCTTGATATTTTGGTAAATTTGACTGAAATTACCAAACTGCTGCAGGGTTCGTTTTTTTGTTTGATCAATTTAAAGGGATTCTTTAAAGGAATTTAAAGTTCACCCAAAAATGAAAACTCTGTTTTTTATTACTCACTTTCATGTCGTTCCAAACCCGTAAGACTTTTGTTCATCTTCAGAATACAATTTAAGACATCTATGATGAAATCTGAGAGCTTTCTGACCCTGCATAGACAGCAATGCAACGTATGCATACTCACGTGACTGTGCATCAAAGACTGACACAGATAAGAAATTGTTGAATAAAGTAGTTATTTTTGTTTTCTTCGCACACAAAAAATAATCTTGTAGCTTCGTAAAATTATTCGACTATTTTAACGATGTCCTTACTACCTTTCTGGGCCTTGAACGTTGTGGTTGCATCTATGAACATAGACGGGTTTGGAAAGACAAGGGTGATTAATTATTGACAGAATTTTTGGGTGAACTACCCCTTTAAGTGTAAAACGGTTGTGAAAAGTGATTGTTAATGGAAAGGAATGCCAGTTTGATCTGCATGGCTACAGTTCTTCCAGCCATATCTTGATTTTGTTTTTGTGTAGCTGAGAGCTCATCAGGGTTGTAGTTCGAATCCTGGGTGGAGTAAGAAAGGAAGTTGTTTCAGTACAAGAGAGCAGAAGTTTCTTATTTTCCTGTCGTTCTTCAAGGCAACAAGCCAGAAACAAGCTGTGTGCTTGTACAAGGTTTCAGTGTTTACAGCACACAGGCTTATTTGTGACATATTCCTAAAGCTTTTCTCTTTATTAGTTAAAAGATGTCCCATGCTGACAAAGGCACTGTTGTCATGGTGCTGGCACAAATAAAATGCCTACAGAGCAGCTGAAGATGGCATCAAAGAACGTAAACGAATCCTTTGATAGGCTGTTTATGTCACTACATTACACCCCTGTACAAACACAAAGCATTTAAAAAGTAGCTATAGCCTGCTGTGGTGCCACAGCTAATTATGCCTTGTGTTCGTGTAACCTTTCCACCTTGCATTCATTCAAAAGTATGTAAACAAATAAGGGTTAATCTAGTAAATGGAGAAAGGAAAGCCCAGGAAGCGTGCATTAGAGCAGAAATCTGATAAAACACGAGTGCTTTGGCTAGCTGCTCTTGAATAATTGCAGGACTTTGCTGATGCTGGGATCCATATATGGTGTTAGTCTGTAATTCAGCTTTTAAGAGAAATCATTTGTGGATAAAGAAAGACATGTCCCATAACTGCTGAAATCATACTTTTTATCATAGACCTTCACACCAGTATCTCTCTTAAAAGGGTCATATGATGCGATTTCAAGTTTTCCTTTCTCTTTGTGTGTTACAAGCTGTGCATAGATAAATTCCCTAAAGTTGCAAAGACTAAAGTCTCAAACCCAAAGAGATATTCTTTATAACAGTTAAGACTCTGCCACTCCCTCCTAAAACGGCTCATTCAAACACGCCCCCGCATGTCAATGTCACAGTGTGGGAAGATTTACATAACACCGCCCAAACATACACGCAAAGAAAGAAGGCGTAACTTTTATTCTCGCTGTAGTGTTGTTGTTGCCGTCACCATGTCGTGGAGAGCGAAAGTACTTTGTTTGGTCTTCCAAATGAGTACACAACTAGAAATCAGTGGTTAAGTTATATTTACAGAACAGTACAACGCAAATATTCAAGTGTGTGCAGCGCATTTTACGGAGGACTATTTCCTGATCTTGGGAGAGAGTAGCCTACAATGTGAACACTATGAATGGCTGTGAACAGCAATTCCATTACTGAATGGTAATACAATATTTGCAGGAACAGCTGTCATAGAACAACTTTTTTTAAGGTCAATTACACTGAAGGCCACTTAACCCCACTTAACCTTCGCTCATCTTTGGAACACAAATTAAGATAATTTTGATGCATTCCGAGAGCTCTCTGACCCTCCCATCGACAGCAAGGATCCTTACACGATCAAGGCTCAGAAACGTAGCAAGGAGATTCTTAAAATAATCCATGTGACATCAGTGGTTCAACCGTAATTTTATGAAGCTACGAGAATACTTTTTGTGGACAAAGAAAACAAAAATAACGACTTTGTTCAACCGTTCGTCTCCTCTGCATCACCCTATAGCGCCATTTTGGAGAGTATCACATACAAACAACGTATGCAATGTATGTACGTATGTTCAGATCAAAGCGTAAACAAAGTAAACAGAACATCCGCGTACAGTGCTGCTGACACAGAACAGCATACATTGTTTACGTATGTGATACCCTCCAAAATGGTGCTATAGGGTGAAGCGGAGGAGACGAATTGTTGAATAAATTCATTATTTTTGTTTTCTTTGCGCACAAAAAAAAATATTCTTGTAGCTTCATAAAATTAAGGTCTGTCCCTTTAACCCTCTATAGGACTAATTGTGAATTTACAGCTTAAAAAATTATTGATTTTATATTATACATATACAGTATTTAGGAGTAAAATCATTTTCCAAAATTTGTTTTCTTCATTTGATCTTTGACCTTTTTTTTAGGGAATCCGTCATTCATAACTAACGTTGTCCCATTAGGATCAATTATTTTTTGGCAAATTGTCTGAAACTTCATACACAATCAAATGCTTTTTCACTATCTGAAAAGAAGTGAAAAGGTCTTACTGTTTCGAAAAAACATTAAAAATCTTTATGAACATTCAGTTTTTTTCTTGTGCTGCTATATTTGATTTGGAACTTGTGCATGAAAATGTCTAAAACTTGACACAAATTCGGATGCAATTTCACTGCCTGAAAATCATGTGTCATGTGTTTAATGTGTCAATACCATTAAAACAACTTTAACATTGTGTTTCATCTTGGAATTTCAAATTAATTATCGTAGCACAAGTGAAAATCAACAAGATTCTTCTTTTTCAGTGTACCCCACACATAAGCAGATGTTGACTTGTGCAATCATTGGAGCATTGCTGCCTGTCAGTATAGTATTGCCAATAGACATTGGCATCGTTCCTGACCTCTGGTTGTTGTATGGATCACATCTTTCAAACTGACATACAATAATGTACCCAAATGCCTGACTTCCACAACAACTTATTCTTCCTCACTACCCTCACCTTCATTACTTCTATCCTCCTTGTTCCGCAACAACTTTTTTATTACGACAGCCTGATTTACTGATGCACTCATATCACTATCATCAATACTTTCTGAAATAAGTACAGATTTGTCTCACCATCTTCCAAAAATGAACCTAAAACACATGCATGAAGACTATTATACTGCTTAAAAATGACAAAAAACTTTAGAAAACACATTTGGATGTACAATTCTATTTTTTACAACTTGAATTTATATGTACTTTCTAATCTAAAATGAGCTCAATATGGAGCCTTGAGAGCATGTGACCTAACATAATGTCTACTTTACTACTTAGTTACCAAAAATGTGAAGCACACAGCTAATAAATTTTAATTTTACTGGTTGAAGGGGATGGCATTTTGACATCATTAAAATAAAATTTTGTTGGTTGAAAATTAATATTGTATTTTAAATGCAATTTTCTTAGCGTCATTTATAAATGACGACATCCCATAGAGGGTTAAGCTCAAATGATTTCTATGTTGAACACACACACACAGAAATGGGTTCTTCAGCAGTTCTTTGGGGTAATTGAGGTGTTACATAGCACCGCTGCCGTACCGTTTATTGAGGTGTTTGAGGTGCTATAGCACCACTGCCATAAAAAGAACCTGTTAAGCCCCTGTATAGTTCAGGTTAGTTCAGTGTACCAGGTTAGGTACACTGACATACATTACTGTACACTGAACTTTCTCACTCACATTATATTCTTCTGCTTGTGATGTACACTATAAAAGTTTGGTGTCAGTAAGATTTTATTTATTTATTTATTTATTTATTTTTATGTTTTATTCAGTGAGGACACATTGACTTGATCAAAGGTGAAAGTAAAGACATTTATAGTGTTACAAAAGGTTTCTATTTCAAATAAATGTTCTTTTGACCTTGATCATGGTTTACACAAAGCAGCACATCTGTTCTTAGTGTAGATATTAATAAGAAATAATACATTTCTTGAGCACCAAATCAGCATATTAGAATGATTTCTGAAGGATCATGTGACACAGCCATCACAGAAATAAATAACATTTTAAAATATATTAAAATAGAGAACAGTTATTTTAAATTGTAATATTTTTAACGTTACTGTTTTTATTGTATTGATCAAATACAGTAAATGCAGCATTTGTGAGCATAAGAGATTTTTTGTTCAAAAATATAAAAACAATTTCTGAGCCCAAACTTTTGAACAGTAGTGTACATTAAAAGCAGTAATTTTAAATAATTTAAGATTTACTGCTCTTTATTGTTTTTGTAATATTGAACTTTTTTCAATATTTGTATTTTATTATAGTATTTTATTTTTCTTACTCCTTAAAGTGCATTGAATAAGATATAAATAAACCTTGTCTGAATTTCAAAGATTTGATGCCACTAATACTGAAAACATTGGCCAGTCTTATTGATTAGCTATTCCTGTGTTGATTGCATCAACTCGAACCAACCCGATCTCATGAAAGTGCGTATAAATAGTACGCCAAATAAAATGCAAAAATTGATACGCAAAATTTGTCTTTGGCGTGTCTATGCTACGTGATGGGTAGAATTGTGGTATAGATGCGTATCATGTGCACGCCAACAAATTTCGTATCATATGCACGCGAAAACTGCTGCACGCCAAAAACGCGCATAGCATATAAAGTCCATTTTTGCGTATCAATACCACGAGTTTTCTTCTTTTTTTTTTTCTTTTTTTTTTTTTTTGGCGTAATATTTATACGTATTTATACGTGGACTGGTTCACACCTCAACTGCAGAAAATAGTGTGAAACGCTGACCACTCCGATTGGAATTGGCAAATTTGATCCAGCTCTTGTCATTACTGACCAACATGATCTCACAGAATTCCGTGTAATGTTCACGGACTTAATTAACCTCCGAATCTGTGGTGGCATCACGGAATCGCCGAAAATTCCGTGATGGGCTCACAGAAAAAAATCCGTGATGGGCTCACAGAAGTGATACCAAAGTAAGTCAGTGACAGGAAACCCTTAGCATCAATATGCCGACGCGATACTGGGAAATGTATCGTCATCATTATTGTTCAGAACTGGGTAGGTTTAGGGTAGGGGTGGGGTCAGGTACTCCAGTGAAAGTATAACTGCATCGGAGTCACTCTTTTTACGTTGAACCAGTGAATCCGTGAATGGACCACGGCTGATGCCTTCTGTGAGCACATCACGAATTTTCGGCGATTCCGTGATGCCACCACAGATTCGGGGTTAATTAAGTCCGTGAACATTACACGGAATTCTGTGAGATCAGGTTGTACTGACAGACCTCTGACCTTGTTCTTGTTACCACAGAAACAGACACACCATGTGAGAGCAAATGCTCCTTGAACATCAATTATAATGGTTTAATCCACAAACACTCTACTAACCTTTTTGCCCTCATTTCCCATACAAGAAGCTACGTGTGTACATAATAAAGAAATTGCATGCAAAAATTAAAATTCAGTCATTCCCAGGAAAACTGTATGAGAATGATTTTAAAAAATGTTCATCCTATGACATCTCTGAAATTATACATTAACTTACATTAATGTTACAGATAGTGTTGGGCACGTTACTTTAAAAAAGTAATTAGTTATACACTGTAAAAAAAAAAAAAGTTGAGCGAACTTAAAAAAAAACATATTTTACCAGCTTCAGCAGATTTTTGAGTTTGCTCAACTTGTTTTTGTGGGAGATTCTCAAATTTTTGTTGTATAAACTTAAAACAACAAGTTGAGAAAACTCAAAAATCTGCTGAAGTTTGTTGCCTTAAAATTTTAAGTTGGCTCAACTATTTTTTTTTTACAGTGTAGTTAGTTACTTCTCACAAATAGTAACTGAGTTAGTAACTGAGTTACATCATTATAAAAGTAACTAATTACCAGGGAAAGTAACTATTGCGTTACTTCAAAAAAAAAAAAAATGTTCAAATGTCAAATAACTTTGGATGTCCCCAATATTAAATATGTTAAATTAATGAAATGGACACTAAAAAGAATAAACTATTATTATAAAACATTGTACATTAATCTACACTATTTATCTACTGACACTTAGTATCAGTCAGTCAATCATTATAATATAATATTATGATAATTTAATATTATATGATGATAGAACTTTAGTAATTAGAATAACCAAGTATGAATGCATATTTGTCATCAATATAAAACGCATTTAGGATTAATGAGCTGCTGGGTTCATGAATATTAATCACGTTGTCTGCGTTCGCTCGAATTGATTTGCTGAAATCAAAACAGGGACAATAATAGGTGAGCGCCAGCCAATGAGATTGTGGTTTGCGCATTAGTTCCGCCCACTACCAGAGAAACCGGCAGTTCTTAAAAGAATTCCAAAGGAACTCCATTATTTTGACAGGAAAATACAACAAAGAATATCGTTTACATGTAGCGCGTCAATTCTGCATGTTATGAAAGACTCTCTCGCTCTGTATCTTTCTTTGCGTGCATGTATGTGAGAGAAAGCGACGGCGAGTCGTGCGCCTTCACACTAGAGTTTATAGTACGTCAAATACAGCTACACCGCGCATCCATTCAGATGAACTGAAAAATTTAATTCTAATAATATAATATAGTAACGCCACATTTTATTGTCAGTAACGGTAACGGCGTTGTAACAGGGGAAACAGTAATTCGTTTGATTACTCGTTACTGAAAAAAATAACGCCGTTTATTTATAACGCCGTTATTCCCATCACTGGTTACAGATACATTTTGCATCACATATCCATTATTATCCCATTAGATTTCTTTAGTGGTTCCCTTTTTTAATATTCTAATACCTTATCTTAATAGCTGACAGTGGAAATAAATTGCTGCAAGGTCAAAAAGAGAGTTGCAGCAGTGTTTTTACTTCCATTAGAAAATAAAAACCAAAGCATAAAAGCATATATGTGACCCTGGTCCACAAAACCAGTCTTAAGTCGCTGGGGTATATTTGTAGCAATAGCCAAAAATACATTGTATGGGTCAAGATTATCGATTTTTCTTTTATGCCAAAAATCATTAGGATATTAAGTAAAGATCATGTTCCATGAAGATATTTTGTGAATTTCTTACTGTAAATGTATCAAAACTTAATTTTTGATTAGTAATATGCATTGCTAAGAACTTCATTCGGACAACTTTAAAAGTGATTTTCTCAATATTTAGATTTTTTTGCACCATCAGATTCCAGATTTTCAAATAGTTGTATCTCAGCCAAATATTGTCCTATCCTAACAAACCGTACATCAATGGAAAGCTTATTTTTTTCAGATTTCAGATGATGTATAAAGCTCAATTTCGAAAAATTGACACTTAAGACTGGTTTTGTCGTCCAGGGTCACATATGTAAAAATCTCCTCTGATTATGTAAAAACACATCTGAATTCTGTGCCGCTTGTTGCCTTTGACTTTATCACATCACAATAGTCTTGATATGAGATGTTTATGTTTCTTGGATGATAACTGGAATAGATTTGTTGCAATCATATTATTGGTGGGGCAATTCCTGATGAGACATTAAGATGTTCTCTCACCCCGCTGATCTTATCACTTAAAATAAACAAAACAATTCAGACCATCTTAGATCCACATTTCAGCTCATGTAATATTGGATAAGATTTGTACGTAGGCAAGAATAAACAGTTCTCTGTTTTTATATCAGGAGTATTTGTATTCTTCAACATATTTAATGAAACCCATCACACTTTAACATCCTGTAAACAAATAAAGCATCTTATTTTAAAATCTAATCTTTGCAAGACATCTGAAGTTATTGAAATGAATGTTTTGATTGTTTGTGCGAGTACAGCACCACAACCACCCTGGGGTTCTCTGAACTTGGCCTTTGAAAAACTCCACCTCGGCAAATGGTGTCAAATAAATGCATATATTCACCTTTTTTTTTTTTTTTGTGCTTTGTGAATCTGTTTCAGAATTTTGTTTCAGTGTTCTATGAAGGCATTGTCCTGTTGAGGATAAGCCACAAAACAGTGTTCTCTGAAAATCTAATCATAAGGCTGAGGGTGAGACTAAGAATCTATTATTCAGCAGGATGATAGAGAAGTTCTCTCCGAAAGGACAAACATGGTTATTAAATGCTGTCAGGAAAAAAAAAAAAATCGTTCTTGATGCAGGTTCCACAAGACCATCATTTTTCACTGTCATGTTTTTCCAAATCATTATGACTTTATTATGTTTTATTAGCTTTTACTTTTATATTTTCAGTATTCATTTTAATTTTAGTTACATTTTTAGTAATTTTGTTATGTGCTTTGTCTTGTTTGTGGTTTTGTTTTATTAGTGTTTTTTACATTGCTACAATGAACAAAATTATAAACGCAACACTTTTGTTTTTGCCCCCATTTTTCATGAGCTGAACTCCATCCACCTCACAGGTGTGGCATATCAAGATGCTGATTAGACAGCATGATTATTGCACAGGTGTGCCTTAGGCTGGCCACAATAAAAGGCCACTCTAAAATGTGCAGTTTTATCACACAGCACAATGCCACAGATGTCGCAAGTTTTGAGGGAGCGTGCAATTGGCATGCTGACTGCAGGAACGTCCACCAGAGCTGTTGCCTGTGAATTGAATGTTAATTTCTCTACCATAAGCCGTCTCCAAAGGCGTTTCAGAGAATTTGGCAGTACATCCAGCCTCACAACCGCAGACCACGTGTAACCACACCAGCCCAGGACCTCGACATCCAGCATCTTCACCTCCAAGATCGTTTGAGACCAGCCACCCGGACAGCTGCTGCAACAATCAGTTTGCATAACCAAAGAATTTCTGCACAAACTGTCAGAAACCGTCTCAGGGAAGCTCATCTGCATGCTCGTCATCCTCATCGGGGTCTCGACCTGACTGCAGTTCATTGTCGTAACCGACTTGAGAATGCTCACATTCGATGGCGTCTGGCACTTTGGAGAGGTGTTCTCTTCACGGATGAATGCCGGTTTTCACTGTACAGGGCAGATGGCAGACAGCGTGTATGGCGTTGTGTGGGTGAGTGGTTTGCTGATGTCAACGTTGTGGATCGAGTGGCCCATGGTGGCAGTGGGGTTATGGTATGGGCAGGCGTATGTTATGGACAACGAACACAGGTGCATTTTATTGATGGCATTTTGAATGCACAGAGATACCGTGACGAGATCCTGAGGCCCATTGTTGTGCCATTCATCCACAACCATCACCTCATGTTGCAGCATGATAATGCACAGCCCCATGTTGCAAGGATCTGTACACAATTCCTGGAAGTTGAAAACATGGCCAGCATACTCACTGGACATGTCACATGCCCATGTTTGGGATGCTCTGGATCGGCGTATACGACAGCGTGTTCCAGTTCCTGCCAATATCCAGCAACTTCACACAGCCATTGAAGAGGAGTGGACAAACATTCCACAGGCCATAATCAACAACCTGATCAACTCTATGTGAAGGAGATGTGTTGCACTGCGTGAGGCAAATGGTGGTCACACCAGATACTGACGGGTTTTCGGACCCCCCCAATTTTAGAGTGGCCTTTTATTGTGGCCAGCCTAAGGCACACCTGTGCAATAATCATTATCTGCACTCAAATAATGGTAAGCAGTAATCTGCTTTATTTATTTTCTTTTATTAACTATCTTTATAGTTTAGAATGCATAATAACTGGTATTGTATTTCAGGAAGTAAGACCTGTGGGAGTGCTGGAGAAATTAAGTGTACCAAATCCTCTGTCACCTGAGCCATGAAGAGATTGAGGAGTTAAATGAAGTCAAAGAGCTAAAAGAAGATTTACAATATTAGTGCCAATTCAGTATGAAAACCGAGAGAGAGCTGAGGGAGTGGAAAGCTAATGAAATGTAGTTATATCAGCAATTAATATCAAAGCTTAACATCAGCTCTCAACAGTTTTTTGTATGGACTCTTTGATTCTCTCTGACTGACTGGAAGGTGTGCATTAAAACAATGAACGCAGATAATTACAATCAGTTCAATCACCATTCTAAATTAATGTGCGGCTTTTACTGTAGCACACACATCAGTCAGAACGCTAGATCTAATGACCTGTAACCAAACTAATGAAAATGAACTTAGTTTTACGCTTCCAGTCAAATTGTACTCTACAAACATTAAAGGGATAGTTCTCCCAAAAATGAAAATTCTGCCATTAATTACTCACCCTCATGTCATTCCAAATCCATAATACCTTTGCTCATCTTCAAAACACAAATTAAGATATTTTTGATGAAATCCGAGAACTTTCTGACCCCTCTATAGGCAGCAACGCAACTTACACATTTAGTTCCAGAACAGTAGGAAAGACATTGTGAAAGTAATCCATGTGACTCCAGGGGTTTAACCACAATTTTGTCTTCTGTTACAGTCATGCGTTGTGATGCTCTCGTGAATGCACATTACAGATCAATGTTTTTGTAAATAAGTGGTTAAATTATCTATCTTTTTTTTTTGGACGCAAACACTCGCGTCGCTTTATAAAATTGAGTTACTGGAGTCACATGAATTACTTTAATGTCTTTCCTACCATTCTGGAACTTGAATGTGTAAGTTGCATTGCTGTCTATGCATGGTCGAAGCTTTCTGATTTCTTTAAAAATATCCTTGTTTGTGTTCCAAAGAGGAACGAAGGTCTTACGGGTGTGAAACCACACAAGGGTGACTAATTAATGACAATTTTCATTTTTGGGTTAGCTGTCTCTTTGAGGGCAGCTTTAACTTAACTTTTTAACCTAGCTTTAACAGGTGTGTATTACACCATTTGAATCGACTTCAATGGAGGCAACCCGTTTCATGTCAGGTGGTTCTTTGCCTCCACCTCATGCATTAAAATCATGTAATGCACATCTAGCCATGGATTAGCCCTTATGTGTGAAGAGGGTTATAGGGTACACACAGTACAACATGATCTCACAGAATTCCGTGTAATGACCATGGACTTAATTAACCCCCGAATCTGTGGTGGCATCACGGAATCGCTGAAAATGCCATAAGAAATTAACTTTATGCATACTAAATATGCCCATAGTGAAAAGTGTAACTGAAACTTGAGAATTTCTGTTTTTGTTTTTCCAGACTACATCCAAAATGGTGTTTCCACATCTGAGATGAAGGCAGTCATAAGAACCAAGCGGAACGATTAGGATAAGCTCTTCAAAAAATGAAACCTGCCTGAATAACGAGGGAAGAAATGTGCATGATTGCGTGATTTGTAAATAAACATAAAATACATTTAGCGTAACTCTCAGCCTGTTATTTTAAGTTTAAAGAATAGTAAAATCATTTATTGTTGCATTGCTGTTTGAGACATTCATTATTGTTTTGTACCTTAATTCATTACATTGCAGATGTGTGCAAATAAAATTTGTTATTCTGAATATTCTGGTTGCATTTCAGTGTTACTGTACAACATTCTATTAGTATTGCACTTCGGTAGTACTGAATTGTACTTCAGTTGTATTATGTACTGTATTGCAGTACTACAGCAGTTTTATTGCAGTATAACTGTAGTAATACTTCAGCTGTATTGCACTAATACTGCGGTTCTATTGCAGTTGTTTGTTAGTAATACTACAGCTCTACTGCAGTTGTATTTCAGTAAAACGGCAATAATGCAGTTTTTTTCGTGTCCAAAAAACAGCATTTTTCTACATATTTAGGCTTCAAAATTCATAAAAGTTGTATTATTTTGTGAAGATTATCTTGATGGACTATGATTGAACACAGAGCTTAATTTTTTTTTAAGATAATCCAAAAGCCTATGGAAAATCCTATTGGCTTTATGTCGAGGGAACCAGTGTCATGCTAACAGCTGATCCGCCTACAAAGTGACGTCATAGTTCCCCCACTCTACATCTGTATAATTTCAGGTAATGATGATTATAAATACTTTTTGATTGTCAAGCATAAGCACAAACCATATTGAAAGTGGTCCATGTGTTTTTTGCACTATATGATGAACTGATTCATAAATGAATCAATTCTTCAACGTATACATTTTAGCGATTCTAAAAATAAAAAAAAAAACAGATTGAAAGAATTGTTCATTAATCAGACTGATTCGGTTCTTCAGTTCTTCAACTCACTGACTCAATCTGATTGCAGCTGTTCTACTGGAGAGAAAGATTATCAGGGAATCATGCAGAGTTATCACATGACTTCAAAAGACTTGGAATTTGGCACGAGTCTAAAAAAACACTTTTATGATTATTTTACGGTGTTTCGACCATAAAAGTCAACCAGTACATTATTCAAAACATCTCCTTTTGCATTCTATGAAAGAAAGGAAGTCCTAGAAACACCATAAGGAAATGCTTATTTTTTAGTGAACAAATCTTTCAAGGCTTGTGCCATGGAGTGTCTGTGTAAGGTGGTGACACTGTCAAGCTACATTATGAATAACAAGGTTTAAATTTATAGCACTGACTCCCTTCACTAAATCTAAGTGCTGCTCATCTGATTTCAATCTCTCCTCAGCTGCATTGTTAGCGATCCTACATTCCTGAACACTGTCCCAAATACACATCTCATTCAACTCTTCATTTCCACTAATGGGATAACAGCCGGCGAGCGTCAAATTCATTTTGAACTATGCTAATTTTATGACTCTTGAAGACCATAAAAGTGCCACAGATTTGGTCTGAAACATGTGATTCACAGTCCGGAGGCTGATTTTATTACATCTATGAACTCATTAGACGAGATGAACCTTAATTAAGTGTAATATTGTTCAGATTCAATAACAGCAGGTCACCTGATACCACCAGAGGGTGTTTGATGAGAAGATTCAAATTTGCCATGCAGTCATAAGACCCGATAAAATTCTGAGCGTGACATTCCTGCAGAGCTTGTTGCCCTCTTCTGGAGCTTGTGGCTTAAAATGCCCGCAGCCTGAATAATTCTTTGGCAGAAGAATAACACAACTGTCAAGCTGTAATATTTTTAAATGAGCTATGAATATCAAGACTTAGATTGTGCTCATTAAAAAGTTCCTGTCCTAGTGTCTTTTAGGACATTTCTAAAGAATCTCTCAGGCTGAAATGCATGATATACTGTTTTATGTGAGTGAACGATGCATTCCAGCATGAAACAGTGTGTGCCCTTTACCATGCTGACTGGTCCATTGGGCAGTTGCATGATTTTCTCCTGCAAGCAAACTTGCTTTGATTAGTCATACAGCATCTATGAATGCTTCAGTAGTTTAGTCATCAGTCATCCGCTGGCCTACATGGAATCTGCATGTGCAGAACTGCAACGTCCATCATTCAAAATCACATACCCTTTTTCAGCTTCGTTTAGCACATTTTCCATGTTTTATGGCAATCCTCAGAAAACTACAGTTTGGCTGGCAAAATGAAGTATGAATATTTGATTTTATTTTAGTTACTTTTATTTTGCGATTGTGAGATTGGATTTTGTCTGAATGTGACTTCATATCACACAATTTGATTATACTGTATCTTGTAAATTCTCATAATTACATTTTAATTTATTTGTAACCCACATATGTGACATTACACATCATAATGTGAGTTTGTATCTGACAGTAAGTCTACACCTTGTCAAAACTATGAGAAAATCGTATTTACAAGATATTTACCTTTATTTCTCACAATAAGACAATGTTTTATAATGTTAAAATCTAATGAGAACGCAATTTTTACTTCTCACAATATTACAACCTTCGTTATAATTTTGACTTTATATTACACAGATGTGAATTTATCTTGCCATCTTAATGTGACTTCATATCTGAAAATGTAACAATAATTTGGACTATTTCACAATGTGACTTTACAAAAGTGATGGTATCTTTTAAATACAACTTTCATTAATAATTTGAACATTATATCTCACAAATCATAATGTGACTCTATATTTCAGAATGTGGCCAAAATTATTAGAAAATTGTATTCATATCTTTTTTGTAATTGGGACTTTGCATTTATGTTTTATAATGTGACATTATTACTCAATGTAAACATGGTAACACTTACAATAAGTTTCCATTAGTTAACATTAGTGTTACCATGGTCAGGTTCGTAAATAATATCAACCTATACAACTTTTGATTTTAATAATGTATTTGTTAATGTTGAAATTAACATTAACTGGAATTTTAAAATGCTTTAGAAGTAGTTTTCATTTTTAGTTCATGGTAACTAATGTAGTTAAGCAATGTTAAGAAATGGAAACCTTTGGGAGTAAACCCTGTTTTCTAATTTTATTTATTTATTTATTTATTTTTTACTTTGGCACAGTAATGATCTGTAATAGGAAATGTGGGTAATGACAAGTAAAAACTACCATCAGCCAAGCTCCTAATCCAGCCTGGGTGTTTCTTCAAAAATGCATCTCTTCATTCTTCTGTGCGCAGCTAAAAATACACATTTTCTCCCTGAGGCCAAAATCCCATTCCAGATTTGTGGTTGCTCTCAGTCTATCTATTCGCAGTGCCAGTTTATGGGCATCCATATGTCACGTCAGTGGGTATCCAGAGTAATTATGTGGTCGGTCTCGGTCATGTTTGCTGGGTCTGAGGTTGAATTTGGTTTAGCCTTTCACAGTTTTGCTTATGCGAAAAAAGCATGTGCCCTGAACAAAAGCAAGGTCATCTAACTTCATCTTTTTGAACTACCAAGAAAACATTAGTGTTTAGAGGCAGATAAGTACAAAGGCATCTATCTGAAGGCCAGTTCCCCTGTTGATTCATACAGTTACAGCGCGTGGTTTTGGTAACCAGCATTATCTACATGTTATCAGCATGTTCATGCTCTTGTTCTTATCTGAGCACGACCGTGCGCCTGTGCACATTTATCTGGGTGCACACGTGTGCACATGCATGCAAAGGAAAAATGCAGGCCTTAAAGTGCAGATGTACTATAGCTGTACCTGCCGCTCTCAGACACCCTCACTAATTTACTTGCATTCCTTCCCAGAATAATTTACTCTGTGTGCACAAACTGTCACATATCATTGGCTATAGACATGAGCTAAGATCAGTGCTCTTGGAGTTGCAGCTAGAAAACCACATTAAAATGTAACAAGCTAGTGCACTTCGAAGAGGATTTGGATATACTCAACACTGTTGCAAAGGGTACTAAATATACCCCTATGTGGCACAAGATCTATAAATACCCATGAGGCATAGTTATAGCACTAGCCCGGGAAAGACTGAAAAAGGTCCATGAGAGGACATGTTGCTGTTAGCTCTTACATGGCCTTGTAAAACATTTAAATGTCCTTACTGGGCAGCCCTCCAAATTTTATAAAGGCCCGGATTGATTTACTTTTAGTCATTCCAAGCTGATCCATCAATGAAACAAGTGAGTGAAGAGAGCAGAGGACAATAGGAGAGAGGAAAGAAAATGGGTTTCCCTACAAAAAAGAAACAAAAACACTGAAATAAAGGGACTGAGATATGACATACTGTTTAATTTTTGTTGTTTGTGCATTTCAGTAATATGACACGAGCCGATATGACTGTAGATGATTGTGAATGTCAAATTGCTTTTGTACAACTGTCCAATAAACAACAATATATTGAGTAACTTCAATTCCACACCCAGTATTGTCACTTTGTCTATTGTTGCCCACCAATGACAATGGTATCAAACAAAACTACTGTCACAGTCATGGACTTTTGTTTGTGTTTTTCATTCCCCATGTGCTCTGTGTGACCTAGTTTCTGCCTATGTCTGATTGTGTCATTACGTTCAGGTGTCTCATCAATTAACCTCCATATAAGTTGTATTCAGTTTAGTGTTTTTTTGTCTGGTCTTATGTCTGTATTACCCTGGTGTGTGTGTGTATGCTGTTTCTTTGCATTGGATTACCCATATATGGACTATTAAATACTGTTTATTGTTATCTTTGTCGTATTAGTGCTTCTCTCCCGCTCCAAACAGTGACAACTACTGCAGAACAAACTGTTGCACGTTTCTTATCAATACACCGTATTCCTGAATGACTCATTTATACAAACATTGGTAATTGGAATGTTAGTAACCAAACAGTAGACAGTAACCATTGACTTTCCATACAATGGGAAAAAAATACTATGGAAGTCAATGGCTTTCAACTGCTCAGTTACCAACATCCTTCAAAATATCTTTTTTTGTTGTTGTTCAACAGAAAAGAAACTTGGTCACAAGTTTGAGGGCTAATTCTCACTATTAACGAACTACTAACTATTCTTGGGTTCTGTAACTTGGGTTTTGTTTCTAGTTGAAGTTTCATGTCTAATTTTGTAGTTTAGTCCTGTTTCCTGGTTTGACATGTAATTCCCCTGATCCTCATGTCGTCCTGCCTAGTGTATGTGTCATGTTTTGATTGGTTGTTGTAGTCATGTGTCTTGTTCCCCATTGGTCGGTTTGTGTGACCTGTATTGTTTGGTATTTATAGACCTCATGTTGGCATTGTCTCTTCAGCATGCCATGCCAACCTTTGTTTATTATGTATTAACTCACTTTAGGATATCGTTAAACTGCACATGGATTCTATTTTAACTCATTTCAGTGAACTCCGTTACAGACTATGACTCAATAATCCCCCAATTTGGGGATTATTAATAATTAGTAAATTAATTGTAAAGCTTAGGTATGGATTAAGGGATTCACAATATGGGCATGCAGAATATGGCATTAATATGTACTTTATAAGTACTAATAAACAGCCAATATGCTAGTAATATGCATGCTAATAGGCAACTAGTAAATAGTGGGAACTGGTCCTTAAAATAAAGTGTTACCAGAAGCTCGTACAGGTTTGGAACAATTTCGAGCTGAGTAAATGATGACAAATGAAGTAATAGTCATATTTTTAATGAAGTTTATTGAACCTTTAGACAATATGTAAAATAAAAGCTGCATGCATGTTTTTTTTTCCCTTGAGGATCATATGTGGCTAATATAGTATGATAAGGAGCTTGAACTTGAGGCTGAAAAGCCGAAACAAAATATGACTCAAACTGAACAAAAATATGCAATTTGTTGCAGTTGTTGACATTGGCCATCTTGAAATATTGCTTGAAAATATAAAATGTATTCTTACTTTTACTTTAGAAAAATCAGTAGACATTTTAAATCAAAAAGACATGTATACCATGACCTAAAGGTTGCAGAAGGCATGTAGCAGATAATAGATAAATTCGATTTTATGATGTTGATCATTTAGAGACCTTAGAAATTCGTATAGGGTAAAAACTTTACCTTATTTATGAATTATTATTTCTGTTTAAAAATGTTCGCACACAAGTTTTATTCACAAATGCATGTACACACTGTTAGTGAATAAGACCCATTATTTATCCTCTATAAGGAACTTCCTGTACTGTAAGTGCTGTGAGGTCTTGGCAGAAAGGCCAGACGCCTACAGATGTCCTTAATAAGCACTGGAACTGGAGCCAGACCTGTGTTTGGAGATGCTCTTACCAGGAGGTAATGGCTTTAAGTAAGACTATACTTTAGAATAATAAAGTTCCTAAAACACATTTGCTGAAATTCATAGCACATTATAGCACAACTATAAATGTAATATAAAATATATTCAGATTTAATTGTACAACCCAAATATTTTAAGACAAAATCAAACACTCCATTCCAAACTAGGTTACCTGGATTGTTATTCAAACTTTCAAGTGACTCACAAAACCATTATGTTCACGTTCTTTAGTTCTGGTATCTTGTTGAATTTTATTTGTTAATAAGAATTGCACAAAACTATACATTAGTATACTGAAGAACTTCTATCCAAATGCGGTTTGCATTTTCAATAGCATTGACATTCTATTCTCCACTTATATATTTACTTATTTCTTTTCTGAAATGTTTTAATTGAAAAAAAAGGTGTTTGTGCTGTTTTTCTTTGATATAAATTGCACATATTTGGTATCTAAAGCAAAGATATTCATTAAATGTTCATAATTGCTTTGGGGGTCACTGTATATGTGGAAAGTGATGTCTCAGACAAGGTCATTAAGCTTGTTTTTTTTTTTTTCAAACACTTTATGTGGCTAATTTCCACCCCTAAATTTGCAAAGACTAGCATTGTCCTTTACTGCAAGAGTATCTGAACTTCTCTTTAGAAACAAATTGAGAAGACCAGAAGAAAAATGCATTACCATAATGCATCAATAGCACTTTCCTCAAAGGCTCATTTAGTGCTCGTCTCATTATATGCTTTGGGCTTCTCTGGAAATTGAAACAGAGCCATGCTTTTCTCACAGTAGGTTGTCATTTGGAGGTTATCCCAGTTATCCCTCCAACATACATTGAGCCCTGGGATTGAATCGGCTGTATGATGGCAGGCGGACAAGGGGCATCCGGGAGGGGTAACGGCCCTGCAGTGACACCTGAGACGTCAGTCCTCAGCAGTACACACTGGCTGTTCTCCAGCTGGATGTCTCTCCATTCTCCTAAAACAAATCAATCCACAGGCCCACTGCAGATAACAGAGTGCTCCATTACACACACTTTCCAGCTCATAGATCAGGGTATGAATTACTGCTCTGAATACATTACATATTTTTCAGAGTTAGTACATTTTCTGTTATGTATGCTACTAAATTCTATTGGCGTCTTATATGCCTCAAAGATGTAAGTGATATATTCATTTTTTTATTGTGCAATAAGTGAAATATTTAAATATTCATTACATTACACAGTCCTCTGAAGAAAGCGATTATTATTGGTCAAATGTGTTATCTGTATATGACTGACAGGCAACAAAACTTTCTTCTTAGTCTTTTTCTTCTAACATAATAATAAAAAAGAATCTTGCATTAGTATGTAACATCCTTTTTTTATTATAAAAAAAAATGTATTATTGATATAAAAGGCATCATTAGTTAAGTGATGGTAAAGACATTTTCAATGTTACAAAGTATTTCTTTTTTAATCAAATGTTGTTCTTTTGAACTTTCTAATTATCAAAGAAACATGAAATTCACACTTTCCACAGAATATTAAGCATCACAATTGTTTTCAACATTGATATGATAAGAAATGTTTCTTGAGCATCAAACCAGTATATTAGAATGATTTCTGAAGAATCATGTGACACTGAAGACTGGAGTAATGGCTGTAAATTAAAAAAACATTATTTAAAAAATAAATAATATTACAATAGTATTTCATAAAATATCTGTTTAAATGTAATTTTGATTAAATAATTGCAGCCTTGGTGAGCCTAAGAGACCTAAGTATTACCAGCCACAAACTTGTGAAGGGTAGCAAATAGACATAAAAAAAAAAAAAATTCAGCAAAAGAACAACATATGTCTGTAATGTGATATGTTTTAGCACAGGCATTACAAACAGTTACTTCTTGGGGTTCTATTTGCAGTAATGACTGGTTGTACGTACTCACTTAGATATATTCATCCAGCCATGGACACTGAAATCCTTCTAGACTGGTTGCGAGCAAACATGTCTTCAAACGCCCTCTCAGAGCCACTTGTAAATAAAGCTGTTTCATTTGCATTTCAAAAGCGAGACCTACACATGACGTTCACTACATAATGTATTTACATTCCAAAATAGCTCTGTATCAAACAAATGTGATATTCTGTACTGTTGTCTACCTGACTTGCATTCTGACCAAGTCATCATAACTATAAATAAATCCCTGGCTGGCTTTTTAATCGTGTTCCTTCCTCAATTTCTAATCATATCTTCATTCACACAGCTGCCATATCCATATGGAAACATAAAGACGTTGCTTTGATCTGAAAACATATGTAAACGTGGTGGGCGCTACACGTGTGTATATGTTTCAGAATGAGGCAAGCGACTGGTTTCAAGCAGTGTCTCAATCGCTCATTTCCCCCGAGCGATATTTCACAGCTTTGCTTCTGACCCATTTTTCTACCCATTTCACAACAACTCTGTTTGCTGCATATCTCTCTCTCCACCTCTTTCCCCTCTTTCTGTTTCAGAATTCAATGAGCAAACTGATGTTCTTAAAGGCTCATTCATGAAAGATGCTACTTACGGGCTTCTCGCTGACTGTCTTCAACTCATACACCGTTTTCATATTGTGTGCTCGAGGTAGAAAACTTACGGTCATCTTCGTGAAGGATTAGCATTTCAGTCCTATTTTTCTGATCTATTTTTCTCCCTCAAAGGCACGGTACTTTGATGTACCTCAAATCTCATTACTACGGGATCACTCAACTGCAGATGGCGATTTCCAGTGCTCTGCGGTGCGTTAGACGAGGTGATAAAGTGTGAAATCCCCGGCGAGCTTGTGCCGAGTGAATAAAGAAGAGAAGACAAGAAGAGGGAGAGATACAGAGAAGCGAAGGGTTTAGGCTTAGTGCCATGCTGTGACGCGTCCTCTGTCCAGGGTGTTGGGTTTACCATGTTTAGCAGTAATTAGCATGCCGCAGCATGGCATGGCATTACCTCCTGCCATCCGCTAGCTAGCTAAGCCCTGAACAAACACAACCTTGTACAATAAACAAAGTATCTTGTCTAGCCATGTGTGAAGATGGCAACACACAAGCACTGACAAGCATCTTTAGCTAAGAGCTGGACTGAGACGACACTGTGGGAACGCTTCAGGGAGCAAGCTAATGTAATTAGGGAACACTGGAGGCCATCGGTAGCTTGTCATTGGAGCTTCCACAAACGGAAAAACCACAGCTTCCTTACCAGAGGAAGTGAACAACTCAATACAGGCCTTCGGTGAATGAAGCAACATTTCACATAAGGGAAATGTCGCTGTAATGATTTTTGAAACGTTGATTTGGTGACATTCTCGACACAGTTTAGAGGTTTCCATCAAAGCCACAGGACTCTTTAGATATTATCATGTATTTTATATATCATGGATTCTGGGAAATGTAGTTCTTCCATGCTGGTTTAATATGATGAAATATACATAAACTGCAGTACATTCAAATGTATTTATGTGTCTATTTATCTTTCTGTCAGACTTATACAATTTCAAACAAAGGTTTATCTCACTAACCTTTAAAGTCTGTCCTGATAAACATGCCTTTTCTAGTTACAATGACCTACTTAAGTAATTTCTATTAATTTAAATTCTATCATTTGAATATTTTCTGAATTCAGTTTAAAACTGCAATTCTGAATCCCATTTTTATGGCTCCAGGAACTGAATACTGTACATAAAAAAAAAAAGAAAAAGGCAAGGAATCAATATAAATATGTGCAAGAAAAATGCATGACAAATGTGCCTAGATCAATTTTTTTCTTGCACATTTGTCTTTATTCTCTTGCACCTATATACATTTTTAATGGCTAAAATGTGCATATGTGCAAAAAAAGTATGCAACTCGTTATTTCTGAAATAAATAGAAACGTAGGCCTATTGAAACTGCCAGTCAAGTTAGGTTTTTAAAATGCAAATGATGTATTGGAAGGGGCCTTCGAATAACTAATATACTGTAATACATATATATGTTAAAAATTGTAAAGAAAACAGACATTATAGGAGTATGTTTTACAATGTGAAATTTTATTTATTATGGGTAATGAAAGGTTCATATTTTGGTTTTGGGAGTTCCCAATAACAGGTTGACATGCAGGTAAAAAACACGTTCATTGTCTTACCTTACTTGCACAACGACTCCCAAACAATTTGCTCAATGATTCATTTTTCCAAACCCCTCCTTTGAGTGACGCTAATCTGTGGTGATTGGTCTCATTTTCATTTCATCTTGCCTGTAATGCCTGATAAAGCATTGTTTGTGAGCGCAGTGCTGCTTTGTGTACAGTGATACCGGGGAAACCACTATTTTTACCGCTCCAAAAGCAACACCTAGTGGCAAAGAATGAATTTGCATTTTCATTCAGACCAACGCAAAAATCGACTGATGGCAAAGCCCCTTTCAAGGATTATTATTATTATTATAAGGATTAGTATGTATTTCGGTAACACTTTATAATAACTGCGCGCTATGAATCATTAGGTAAGCATTAGTAAATAGTCCATCTTTTATAAAGCATTGTTCCAACATTAATAGGCATTAGTAAGCAGTTTATAAATACAGCTATAAATGCCTTGTTCTTGATTTATAAGCATATCTATTACAAAGGAGATTTAAAGGCTCATTTATCTTCCTAACAGAAAAAAATAAACAAACACAACAGAGGATACAGAACCCAGAAATATTTATTTCAAGATGAAAAAAAACTGTACACTTTAATTTTTCTTTTAGTTGTACAGTTGTACAGTTTCCTTTTGCATCATGAAAAATATTTCTGTGTTCTGTATCCTCTGTGTTGTGTTTGTTTAACTTGTCTGTTTGGAAGATAAATGAGCCTTTAAATCTCCTTTGTAAATGCTTTACGAGGTATGAATAGTCCTCACTTTAGATGAGCTCACAAAAATAGATGGCTGGCAACTACTAAATGTTTTATAACTACCTGACTTAATCATGAATTACAGCAGGAATATGTGTTAATAAAGCATTTATTAACACACTGAGCAACTATTATCATGTGTCTAAATAATAAGATTCATAAATGTACATTTAAATAGTTTATTAATCATTTACTTACACTTTCTAAATGATCTTATGAACCACTGACAACTCCTAAATAACTGGTTTGTAAATAACGTAATAATTTAGAAATTATAAACTGATCATTAATAAAGTATGAAAATACAATTATTAAACATTATAGATATGCTCAAGAACAAAACATTTATAGCTGTATTTATAAACTGCTTACTAATGCCTATTAATGTTGGAACAATGCTTTATAAATGATGAATTGACTATTTACTAATGATTAACTAATGATTCATAGTGTGCAGTTATTATAAAGTGTTATCTGTATTTCTATAGTCTTTGCTGATGGTCAAGTTTTCCCAGGTCTGTGTGCGCAACAAGTGGGCGGAAATATGCTAATGTTTCATTTTGAAGTCAACATTCAACAGCTTGGAATTCATTTTAAAAATGACTCGTTTCAATGATTCAGAGTCGACTCTTTCTTTTGAGAGACAATAACTATATACACGGTGCACTTTTATTTTTTAAAACTTTGCAGGATGTTTTCATTCACTTAGAGCAGTGTTACACACTGTATGAAAGTTCATTTTCAAAAATCCATAATAGGGGCTTTTTAAATAGTATTTTCTTGTAAAACATGGAAACACTTTACAGTAAGGTTCCATTTGTTAACATTAACTACATTAGTAAAAAAAATAATAATAATATATATATATATATATATATATAGTAATGGAGTAATGGAGTCCAGCAAATATACAGTACAGGATTTTGTGGTACAGGATAAAACTCTGTTTCCTTGAAAATTGTATTGTCTTATAACAGAGTTGCTTTCTGAGTATTAATCACAGAGAGGTATTAATAAGTGTATGTGTGTATATATGATTTGTATTAAAAGAAGCTCAAGGCATCCACACAATTTTGGAGCTGACCTGCAAACCTGGAAAAAAGCACAACTTACATGGTCCTTCAAGTGAAGATGACAATATCTGAAGTATGGAGGGTCTCTGTGAAGTGTTCATATGTGTTTGTACTAAAGCATGGAAGTGACAGCATGGTTTGTAAATGCATCACTTTAAGTAAAAGCCTCTCTCCATCCTCATGTTTACGTCTGTGTGTGTAATAAAAGACGTGTGCTTATATATACGAATATGTAGTGCTGATCTTAGGACGTTTGAGAAGCTCCTCATGGACTGGACATATACATGGACAAAATGGAAAAAGGTCTCACCTACCATTTCAGACTTACTCTAACACATTTATCCTGTTCTCTAACCCATACTTAAAGAAAACAAACATTTACACTACCGCATTCCCCTCACCAAGAGTGCTATGCTTTTAACAGCCTACATCCAGAGCTAAAAGAAGGTGAGGGTCACCTGCTTGTTCATGTTTTTCCAGATGACTGAGTGTCTCAACATCTTCATTCGGGACGTACAGTGCCGGAGTAATGGGTGGAAATATCCTTCCCTGTCACTCTATGGCTCAAGCAGATGTCAGCATCTTGCTCGAATCTGTTTCTTAATGTTTCTACTATCATCCCTCTTTACTTTTCCAATGTTTTTGGGAACATTAACACTTTCTGAGTTACCATACATACCATACCTTCCATACATTGGCCATAAGACTCATAATACACTGCAATATGTCATTCATATATATTGTAGAGTGAAGAGTTTATTGAAAGTATTTGGTTATTTATTTCTTGTATTGGGATTGTCTGTCCATTAGCAGTAGTCAAACACTGAGCAGCTCTATGACATCACAGTAGTCAGGAATTCCAATACAGTATTACTGCTTTACAGGACAAACTAGAATTGCCGTAAGTGTGATTGGTGTTTTGGATAGCTCTCAGAGTTTTCAATATTGAAATCTTTCATTCTTCAAAAAATGGATCATAAAATCGTGAAGAATGATGCTCCATCAAAGGCAGAATCTTGCACTGAGTCCTACAAGCACTCTCAAAGAGCTTTACTGCGCCAGAGCCTCTCAGTGAGCACCAAATACTACTTCAAGCTTGGGGCAAATGCCACAAAGCCAGGTGTCTCTGAAAGACCACAGGACTTGGATAGTAAGAAGAGATGCGAGAGGAACTGTCTCAGGAGCTCTAGCCATGGACCCCAAAAATCAGCTGGCTGCAAGACAAAGAATCAGAACTTTTCTCTTCGTTCTGTTATAATTGAGTGTCAGGCAATGCTAAAGGGAAAGAAGGACCACAAAGTAAATAAACATTCTACGTTCGTAAACCATGAACACACAGTGGACGATTCCCATCTTGAGGGTCCTTCCAGGAAGAAGTTTAAAGGAGATGCGACACATCCCAGTGAGCCCTCCAGTGGCATTCCTATTTCACAATCCTAAATTATGTTAAATGTTCCTGTATTTGGTTAAGTAGTAGTTGGGTGGCTCGCCAATATGTTACATTTCTTTGCATACATAAGTATAGTAACTTCTTGAGGAACACTGTCCCTGTTTTTTAATAGTATGGACCATTTGGTTCACACCTTTACAGTTTCAATTCTTTCTAGCACATTTGTCTTTATTTTCTTGCACCTATGTAAACTCAAAAATCTGCTGAAGCTGGTTGCCTTAAAATTTTAAGTTGGCTCAATTTTTATTTATTTTTTTACAGTGTATGCCAAAATATGCAAATGTACAAACAAAAAACAAAAAAAAACAAGTATGCAACTGCTTACTTGTGAAATAAATAAAAATGTATTGAAACTGCCAGTGGTTCAAGTTACATTTTTAAAATATGCAATATTCTGCATTAGAAGTGGCCTTCAAATAACATGAATATTCTTTTATACACATAAACATTTCAAAGTAATATATACTGTAAAGCATATAAAGTTAAAACAAACAATATTAGGTTACACTTTATTTTGATAGTCCACTTTGTAACTACAGTACATGTCAACTAATTCTCATTAATTCGCAACTACATGTCTTCTAACTCTCAGAGTACACTTTTAGGGTAAGTTTAGGGTTAGTACAATAAGTTGACATATACTTGCAATGTTTCTCATAGTTAGTACGTTGTATGTTGTGGACCCATCAAAATAAAGTGTTAGAAGTTATTAAGCAGACAGTCTACTAATACTCTAATGACTGCTAGTTGACATGTAGTTGCAAAGTTACTTAATGTTAGTAGAATGTCTGAAATGGACTATCGCAATAAAGTGTTACCAAATATTAAAATAGAAAAACTTATATAATATTTTCCTTGAAAACATGGTAACATTTTACAATAAGGTTCCATTTAGTTAACATTAACTAAAAATTAACAGCTGTATTTTTTTAACTAATGCCAACAAAGGATAAATACTGTAACAAACATAGGCTTTTGCTCATGTTAGGTAACATCTTAACCAATATTAACTAATGGAATCTTATTATAGTGCTGCCTAAAATGTACTCCATTAATCTTTGTTTTTACAACTTTGAAAATTTTTACAGTGCATTCACTTTCACCCAACAAATAGCGAGAAGGAAAATTGTAAAACGAATAGGGAATAAGAGAAATGAAGGAATATGGAAAGAAATAGAAAAAGAAGAAAAAGGACAGCAGAGAAAGGGAATAGGGAATGATGTTAGAAATGAGGACTAGGGAATTAGAGAGGGAATAAAGAAAACTGGAGATGAAAAAAGTTTAGATCTAGAAGAAGGAGGAAAAAGAGAATCAGAAATTAAGACACAGAAAGAGGGTATGAGGGGGGAAAAAATGAAAGAAAAAGTCAAACTTAAGAAGAAGAAACAGAAAGGGAGGAAGGTGGAGGGAGGAAAAGCGCACGTGCCGATGTTGTTCATGTCTGCAGATGAGCACAGACACCCGAGGGAGGCGATGCCAGTGTGGAGGCTAGAGATTCAAGGAAATGTAACACATGAAAAAAGAGAGAGGTAGCGTGGGAGATTAATCCTGCCTCCTGTCGGGCCAATGTCAAAATAACCACTGTATTCACAAAACACCAATTACTGTAATAATAATAATGTACCAAAGTGCATCCGCTACAGTGATACGCTGATAGCACACTGCCTGACAGCTGCATTCAAAAGACATGGATGAAAATGTTCACATAGTGCTGTGAAAAGAGGAACGTCAGCAGTATTGACGTTCGACAGGACACTCCACAAAATACGCCTGGCATGACGAGGAGCTTGTGGGAGATGCTAACGATCATAATCTGTTTTTGTGCTCTCCATCAAAAGAAGATGAAAGAGGCTGTGGTCCTGTATGAAGAATCACACATTATTTAAATACAGTATATTTCAGTCCAGCTGTGCATCTGAGCCACAGGCAGTGAAATATGATTCGCAAATTTCTCAATCCAAAGAACATTTTCAGGCCTTAGAATTATAGACGATATGATGCATTGACATGGTATTTTAATTAAATGTGTACACACACACACGCAGGACCTGAGGGTACATGCAGGAATAAGAAGGAAGATCAATAGGGAAGGAGTGATAATGAGGTCTTAGTCAGAGTACTGCAGGCGATGGTCTTAATCACGTATTTCAATGAAGCCTTTGTAATGTGTATTCAAGAAAGTCTTCCTTAGGCAGTGTGGTGAAGAGGAAAAAATACAGGAAATCCACAAACAAGCACACTCTGTGCTATAGTTTAAATTACATTTACACATTTAGCCACACTTCAAGGTACAGAGACTTCAAGGTACACAAGCAGTTCAAGCATTCCCTGTAATGCAAAATAATGGTAACATAACTCCAATCTCTCAACTCAGTGTTGTATGCAGAAAAGAATAAAGAAAATACCTAAAATCTTACAGTAAATACAAATACCGTATATTAATCAGTTATTCTTTGCAACTAAATTATTATTGTTTCTAAAGGCCAATTCACATAGCACTGACAGATGCAGACAACGCCAACAGCCACTTCTCTGATGTTCCAAGATCTGACAAATGCCAATTCAACATGTTGGAAATAAGCGCCAATCAATGCCAACAGATGCCAACGGGGCAAGTGTGTCTGTTGCTGTTTGTCTGCGTCTGTCTGTGTAGTGTGAACTGGTCTTAACAGGTTTCCTGAACACTTAAAAAAAATCTCTTTTTTTTTTTGGTTAACTTAAAAAAAAGTGTATGATAAAGATACAGATGAACGAAGGTCTTATGGGTTTGCAACGACATGAGGGTGAGTAATTATGGATGCATTTATGACGGTAAGACAAGAAAGATACTTGTGTCACATGAAAACCAAGATGAAAGTCAAGAAAACATGAAAGTTTCTCACAATATCACAAGAGTTCTCACGATTTGTTCTTTGATACAGATATCAAAGAGTTTAAAAAACTCCATGTGGCTCTTCACACTGGGTACTGTGTGCACTCTTGCATCATTCTCTCGCATGGCTGTGTCCCTACTGCAATAACCACCTACAATAACCATAATGTGATAAGATGTGAGAGTGAGAGAGTGTATGTCGGATAACTGTGAGAGAATGCTTGATGGTTCCTGGAACTGTTGTTGTGTGGTGGGGAAAAAAAGATTAAATCATGTTATATGACAGTTCAACATTGTTGCTTTAGATAATAGGCACCATCTTTCACTCTCAGGCTTTGATTCTTTGCTCAAACAAAGAATCAATTTGTGCTGCGAGAGCTATGATCGCTTTTGGAATAAACAGATGCGAACTAATCAATATCAACATAGGGCTCTCTGAGGGTCCATTTCTTTTGAAATGAACAATCTAGCCTCTGAACGACCTTGTGTGTGAAACGACACAGACATAGAAACGAGAATCTTTTCCAAACTATTTCTACATCAAAGACTATTGTGCATACATAAGACTTTTTTACATTAAAGTTGGACACACAAAATAATTGCGGGTGAATTGCACAGTGTGTGTGTGTGTGTGTGTGTGGTGAGCTTCTATTACATGACAATCACATGAGATATTAGATGTGACATGCACTTCTCTTTAATCTGCAACATGTTGTTTTTTTTGCCGTTTCACTGCCAACATTGCTCCAACTGAAACACATGAAACAGTTCAGCGCTCAAGAACCCAGTGCAGCACGCATGTTCATGTTAGCACACATACACTAACAAGACATCTTCCTTAACAATTCAATATGGATACGAATGACAAGACAGGAGAGAAGAGAAGAGAAGAGAAGAGAAGAGAAGAAGAGAAGAGAAGAGAAGAGAAGAGAAGAGAGAAGAGAAGAGACAACATAGAAAATAAAGGTATGACGTGCAGAGGATAAGAGACAAAACAGAAAAATAAATAACACTAAATGAAACAAAGCAATGTCAACAAAAATGAAACAAAAGGTCAAAAGAGACAGAATGAGACAATATATATATATATATATATATATATATATATATATATATATATATAAGGGTTGTCCCCGAATAGTCGACGATTCGATGCTTCGATTCGAGGATCCTGATTAGACTCCCAATCTCTCAGTCGAATATTCGCGGGGTGTTATTATTATCATGCCATTTTGGCTATATGGGGTGCGCAGTGTCTGATTTCACATCGAACTACCGGTTTTCTCCCAATAAGTTAATGTACAGCCTATTATGATAATGCTGTAAATAAGAATCTTAAAAGAAAGAAGCTTTAAATAAATATTTTAAGGTGCGTTAAATCTATAACTTCCTCTATAGATTTAAGTTTCGCTTTCTAATCCGTCACAGACAGATGAGCATTCTTGGCGGCAGGGATTTAAATCTTCAACAAGACTCAAATTGACACAGGCAGAGTGAAAGACTGGATTTTTTGTCGATCAGGTGGGGTATAAGTGATTTCAAAACGTTTCAGTCGGTTTGTATTGTGTATATCTCGTATAAGATGCATTTGGTTGAGTTACGCTACAGTAAAGCGCTTCATTGTAGTACGGCGATTATCTCTTCAGCGCGCGGTGCGAGCAGGACAACAATGCAGAATATTAATAACTATGACTGGCACTGTCATATAGCCTACATAGCATTATAATGACAACACTATTATAATAAAACGCTGCGATTTTTTTAGTGTTTAGTTGTGTTTCTGCATGTTATTGCGTGAAGAACGCGTCCACAAAAGGAGTTCATTCAGAGCCGTTCATGTGCATTCGGAGCATTTTGTGCAGATAGCCTATAAGTGGTAATATTAACGTTATGCTATATAAATAACGAAGCGTATTCTATGTGAGATAAATGAGTTAAATCCCATTTATTAAAAACCTGCTGCTTCATTCTACTGGTCCTCTTCAGCGCGTATTGTAAAAAAAAAAAATTGTGAATTCTTAAGGGTTTTGCTGACGTTTAATGTTAACTATCTTTTAATCAAAACATAAAACATTATTTACCCCGTTTGTATCTGTGAGGCGTCCGTTACACATTTTCCCTGTGTATTTATGACTGTGGAATGTCTGACTTGATTCTTTCTTGGTAATGTATTTTTCCCCGCCCCCAAATATATGATTCAACCATCGGCATGATTCGAAAATTCCGATTCGACTATGAAAATCCTTAGTCGGGGACACCCCTAATATATATATATATATATACATATATGAGAGAAGATGAAAGGATACATAAATCAGAAGAAGAGACAGGAGCAGATGAAAATAGTCAAACCAAAAAAATAATATGAAAATAAAACAACAACAAAAATAAAATAAATAAATAACATAACTGGGGAAAAACAGAACAGACAAATGAATGACGGATCAAATGACACAAGAAGAGACACAAGATGAGACAGATACTGAGAGAACACAAGACGAGAGAAGACGATAAAAGAGAAGAGAATAAAAGCTGAGAAGAGATGATAAAAAAGATTAGAGGAGATAGAACAGAAAGAAAGCAGAGGAAGAGGCAGGAGCAGATAAGAAGAGAAAAAAAGATGTGAGAGGAGGTGAGCTGAGAGAATACAGAAAGCAGAATTGGTAGGAGCAAATGAGAAGAAACTAAACAAAACCAAAAATGAAACAAAGCAAAAAAAAAAAAAAAAAAGCAGAGACAACATGAGTCAAGAAGAGACATGAAGACAGGAGAGGAGGACAAAAGGCAGAGCAGAGGAGAACTTGAGACAAGAAGAGAAAAGACATGATGTGAGATGAGATGAGATGAGAGAAAAGGAAAGTCTTATATAAACAGAGTTCCAGGAAGAGGATCAGTGATTGAGGATTGCTGGACATTCTTCTAGTCGTATGTATATGCATGCTGCAGATTTATATTAGACCTGCACTGTGATGTGAATGTAGTTTTAGATGAAATGTGCTCCAATGCAAACATATAGGGGAGAATTGTCAAATTTGTGGACAAAATCCCACCATGCCGAGTATCCACACACATTCAGAAAGTGAGAGTGTGTGTCTATATTCTCAAGAGCCTCGCAAAAGGCCAGTATCACCCACACAAGCGTTTCCTTTGAGAACGAGAATAAACACACCGCACATACAGTCCTATGCATGCCTCCTGAAACGAGGTCATCCACGTGGCATCTCTTCTGCTCAACAGATCAAAGACCTTCTACTTTGTCTTCGTAACTTTCTTTTTCTTTCTGTGTCATGACTTTGTTTTCTACTCCCTTCAACTCTCACCTGCAATTCACAGGTCTGATATATTTGAATGGATACAGAATGTCAAAAAGCAGAGAAATTCACTAGTCCACTTGTGGGCAAACATGCTTGTCTGAAAAGACTGTGCAAGTTAAATTTCATTATCCGCCTACTGCTGTTTCCACCTCGCCGATTTCTATCTTCAGTGACTCAAAAGGTTACAGAAATAAACACACAGTCTCAGTCAATAAACGGGCACGGCTTATTGAAAATCTCACTGAAGTAAGGAAGAAATTACACAAAAGCTCAGTGTAAATTTACTTTTTAGTAGTGTGAGTACAACTGTTGCAGCGTTTGCATCACTTCTGTCCTCAGATTTTGCCAGATATGTCTTCACTGTTGCCAGAAAATAAATGTTAGTGACGCAACAGGATATTGCTCTGCTATTACTTAAGTGTTAATCAGATGCAGCTGGACATAATTGGACTTAATTTGATGTCCCAGTTAAAGAAAACTCTAAACAGAATATCTTTTTTTTTTTCCTGTTCTGATTTGTCATCTATATATACGTATACGCTTACATTCAAATTTTAACAAGTTAAACATTAAGCAGCATAATAATAATAATAATAATAATAATAATAATAATAATAATAACACATTGTTTCATGAGCACCAAACCAGCACATTAGAATGAGTAATAGCTACTAAAAATGTAGCTTTGCCATCACAGGAATAAATTATATTTTAAAATATATTAAAATAGGAAAAACTTAGAGAATAAGTCAAAATGACTGTTTTTACTGTATTTACTGTATTAAATAAATGCACCCATGGCTGGCATAAGAGACTACTTTTAAACACTGGTGTCAAAAGTATTCACATTCATTACTCAGGTAGAAGTATAGATACTAGGGTTTAAAAAGACTTCTGTAGAAGTTGAAGTATCAACTCAAGCATTTTACTCAAGTAAAAGTGTAAAAGTACTGGTTTCAAAACTACTTAAAGTATAAAAGTAAAAGTAATGTAAGGGAAAAAATGCCATTAAGGATAAAAGCTTAGGCCGCGCCACAGGGGCCTATTGTGTGTTATAATGTTATATTAAAATGTTAATGTTGAAAAATTTGGGTTGCACTAGGCTACCTGTTTCAGCCGCATATATGCCCATTAAAAATGAATGCATTTAAGTACAATGCAAATACATTAAAGAACCATATATGTGTACTACTGAGCATTAACGTGTTTCATGGAGCAGAAGATATGATGACTAGTTGCCTATAAGTATTGTAATGGTGCAAAAAGTCAAACTTCAGAGGAATGTCATCATTAACCTTTATTGGAATGTAAATGTACACCCAAGCTTAGCTGCAGGAATCTGTGAGGGCAACGGACAAAAAAATTGCTGTACCCAGGGCAGGCTTAGTAACAATTACCCTTGTATGGTTGTCTATATACAGGGGTGCACATAAGTTTTTCAGCCTGGTTCTCATATGAGAACCTGGAGATTTGGTTTGGTCCTCACACAGGCCATGGCATGTAGTGTGACCCATAAACTATAACTATAAAAACATTAATTAATAATAGTGATAATAATATTATTGCACTTCATTTATTTTTTTTTTGTTTATATATATATATAAATTAACTAACTAAAAAAAATAAACTAAATAATCAAGTGTGATAATACAAATGCAATTATTTCATAGTAAACCTAAAAATAAAATGTTAATATTTTTTATTATCATCATTATTTTTATTTTTATTTTAAATTTCATCATTTTCAAACGTAAAATCAGCGAGCTTTTATTTTGGCGGGTTGCCGGCAAGTAATTATTATGCGCTTCCGGGTTTAGCGCTGCTGATGGAATTGCGTCAGTGTATGAAATGTCACAGACAGTTTTGCTTTGAAAACGGCAGCAGGTAGCCTAGATTATGCTTTCAGTTTGGATAGAAATCTTATACAGTACAGTTTGTCGATCTAAAATGGTCAACCATGTCGGTACGCAAAAGCGCTGTCAAAACTTATTTACGCAGCGCATTTTTAATTTTGGTCGCGCATGCGGACCACTTATGTGCACCCCTGTCTATATACAATAAACATTAGTGCTGTCAAAATTAATGATTAATCCAAGTGATTAATAAACTCAATTGATACCGTCCTGGTTTGTACTATGCTCATTCTATAGCTAATGGCAACAATGTCACATTTATCTAGAAGATGTAACAAACACTTTGGACTCAATGCTGTATGTACAACAACAGAGTAATCTACATCAGTATTTGTACTTCGTTACTTGACACCTCTGCTTTTAAAAATACCCACTCCAAACTTTTGTACACTATGTGGTGTGTATAGATGAATATGAAAAAATAATGGAAAAGAGCAGCTTTGATGAGAAAAAGTCATTTGGATGTAGGCTAATTGCTGCATGAGGTTTACTCAAATGATTTTGGTCAGAAAAAAATATTTCAGCTTTTTTGTACACTGAAGCACTAAAACAACATAACGAAGAGCATGCAGGTGTGTAATTGATGCACTAACTGCATTTTATCATTCTAGTGCTGCCACAGAGAATAATGGGAAATAAATCTCTTTCCTTATAAACCAGCTAAATAAATTTTCTTTTAACTTTTAAACGTGCAATTGAGACAGTAACAACTTACTAACATTCGACTTAGCGATTTGGGGAAACCCAGACTTAATGATTAACAGATCTTCAAAAACACCAGAAGAAATTTTATCCATGCATCTAATAACATTAACAATCAACATAGAAGCAGAACAATAGAATGGTGCATCAACACGGTTAACTGGCCCTCATCAACTGCCTTTTTTACATCCCTGGGCCAAGACAAAGCTCCAGCCTCACAGCTCCGTCTCTGGCTTCAGCCGGCCTGCTAAATGTATGTTATTATATGCCGGCCTGAAAAAACAGAGCTGTACAGGAAAGGAGGAAAACACTGCTATCGGAGGTATGTGAAGCAGACGTGAGAGCTAATTTCTCATGTACAGTGCCAAACAAAATGTCTTTGTGTTTGAAAACCTTACCTCTTTGCTCCTGCCGAGTCTGCTCCTTTTTAGTTTACACTGACCAAGGCCTAACCCTGTTACACCTTCATGCAGACATGGCAGAAGAGCTTTTAAAGAGGATAGCATTGCTGTCCTGTAAATCACTGCTGAATCTTTGCCTGTATAATGTTCATGGAGTTTTAAATTATTGATAACAAATGGTATTAAATGATGTAGGTGTGTTTGTCTGGCCATGGCGGGATGCCATCAGGAGTTGAGAGAGAGGGCAGGTGGATGTCTGTGCCAGGGATGTGCTGGTTATCATGTTGGGCAAAGAACAGATTTCTGTCCTTAATAAATAAATGAAGTACTGAAGTAGTGTGTGTTTGAATGTGAAGAGGGGGGTTTAAGAAGTATATAGTGTTTTTAAAGCATTTCACACACACTTTGAGTGGAAGGTATGTAGATTGCCTTTTTTCTTTCTTCAATCTCAAGTTCAATCTCTCTTACTTAAATGTATAAAAAGGGTAAGGTATGTGAGATAAATATTTAAATAAGAAATAAAATCACATTGTGAGTTAGGCAAAGGCAACGAAGGAATAAGAAGCCATGATTATGAGAAATAAAGACCCAAATGCAAATTTGAGTGGTTGGGTTCAGCATTATTTTTTTTAAATAAATTGTATTAATGTTAAACAGATGTTCCTATGAACTTTCTATTCATCAAAGAATCCTAAAAAGGAATGTATCATAGTTTCCAGAAAAAGAAAAATGTATGCAGAACAACTGTATTCAATATTTATTATAATAAGAAATGTGTTTAGCATATTAGAATGATTTCTGAAGGATCATGCACAATGAAGACTGGAGTAATTGCAGATGAAAATGATTCACTTCTGCTTTGCCATCACAGGAGTAAGTTAATTTTGCAATTTATTGCAATGAAAAAAAAAAAAAAAAGTCATTTTAAATAATAATGCTATTTCACAATATTACTTGTTTTACAGTTTTTTAATCAAATAAATGAAGCCATGATAAGCATAAGAGACTTTTTTTTTTTCAACAAACAGACCCCAAACCTCTAAACATCAGTGTCACATTTTGAGAAATATAATTTTTAGACTAGGTTGGAAAAAGCTTGGACTTCTGAAAGTTACGTTATGTGTTTTCATATTTGTGATCCCGGACCACAAAACCAGTGAGTCATAAGTAGCAAGGGTAATATTTGTAGCAATAGCCAAAAATACATTGTATGGGTTAAAATTATCGTTTTTTTCTTTTATGCCAAAAATCATTAGGATATTAATGATATATATAATGTTCCATAAAGATATTTTGTAAATTTCCTACCATAAATATATCAAAACTTAATTTTTGATTAGTAATATGCATTGCTAAGGACTTAATTTGGACAACTTTCTCGATATTTAAATTTTTTTGCACCCTCAGATTCCAGATTCAAACCATAACAAGCCAACATCAATGGAAAGCTTATTTATTCAGCTTTCAGATGATGTATCAAATCTCAATTTCGAGAACTGGACCCTTATGACTGGTTTTGTGATCCAGGGTCACATTTCATCAAGCTCTTTCATCTTAAAGATCAAGGACATTTTTATTCCTCTTAAAAGCATCCTCATAATGCTTAATGATAATGAGGAAACTATATAAGCTAGTGTGTTATAGTGTTATAAAGCTCCGAGTGTGTATCACTCTGTACTTAATTTTGAACTCAAAAGCAGCTGGAGAAGAGGAAGTGAATGTTGCAGGGTGGTGCAAATCCTTATGCCATTTCTACATTATTCCCTGCTGCTCTTCGCTAAGCCTCTTTTTCACTGTTTGTCAAAGCCATCCTCTATTTTGGTCCACAAGTATTGGTTTAGATCCTTTCAATAAAGGCATCCAACGTCAAAACAATATCTCTGGCATTTCACATCATCATAGTTTCACAGAAGAATGTCAGAAAGTCACCGTATCTTCATCATACACTAGCTTTACTATGAACTTCAGCATATACAACATTATTGCCAAGAATTAGATGAGAAACCGAGAACATTGTGCAAACAACAGGTTTAGATCTTTAATAAAGATGGTTTACCATACCATTGGTGAGTCAGAATGAGGAGGAGCTTGTTAGAGACTGGCAGCAGTAGCAAAATTACAGGACAGTTACCAAGAAAGAGAGAACGTCTATGTGCTTGTGTATGTTAAGTGAACATATTAAATATTCATTCAGTTTAATACAGCAGAGACAGCAGCGAGAGAGAGAGATGTCACAAGAAATAAAGACACAACAAATCAATGTCAGACATGTCTCCAAATAGAAGCAGCGCAAATCAAATGCTTGTGATGATAACGAACTGCAACAGAAGAACAGACGAGTGAGACAACCATATTTATTCAGAATCAAAATTCATCTACAAAGTAATAATCAGTCAATCCAAGATGCATAATTAATACATAGACACTAAAAAATATTGAGGAAAACAAACAAACAAACAACCCTCGTGAAAAAGTACCATTTATCATACTTAAAAAAGCACTTATTCTGGAAGTAATATACTTATAATAACTTAAGAATGCACTTAAGTGTCAAGTGAATGTAATGTTTTCAGACACTTAATTAAAAAAAATATTGTACACAAAATTACAGAGCTATGTTCTCTTACTCAGTGGGAATGATTCACAGATGCGGTTACCTCATCGAAACACTTCCAATTGCCTGTTAAATGGCGTGTTTGAGTAGCCAACAGCTAATCCTTCACCTCCACCTAGCTGACACCTGCGCTGCCCTACACCCAGAAACATGTGGCAAAAATATGGCAACCAGACATGAAGCAAATGCCACTAAGGTTTCTTCTGGCTTCCAGGGACCATTTCGACCACCTTTCAGCATGGCTCAAACTGCAAGACTCTATTGGAAAATTCCTCATCTATGATGTTTTGCTCTAGACATCTCTCTTTATTTCTCGATTGTGTGAGTCAACAGCGTAAACTGACAAGTGTGTGTTGATTGTATTTTTCAACATGCAAGTGCATGACTGTGCCACACAAAAATGAACATTTTGTGTGTCTAAACCAATTAAGACAGGAACCTTGCTCATTTTGCTGCACTGATTATGTTTGGGAAAAGATCCATCTCTGCCAGATCATGACATACACAGAGGTTTGTGAACAACTTACCATATGGAGAAAAGAACTACGCCAACACACACACAGTCCAAACTATGACAAAACATTCATTCAAACAAAGTCACTTCAATACTTTATATACAATTTTTTTTTCCAGACTGGCACTGCACAAGTGGCTGCCTACAACAAACGCTCCTTTGTATCTTTTGGGTTTTGTTAAACTAATCTACACAAAGAAAATAGTGCAAACTTTTTAAATGAGCACTAAGTAATATGAAGAGTTTTTTTTATTATTATTATTATTATTATTAACAACCCTTGTGAGAAAGCACACTTTGCCATACTTTTTAAAAAATTATTTTTAAAAAGGCCCTTATTATGGAAATAATATAGTTTAAAAGAACATACTTAACTGTCAAGATAATGTAAGGCTTTCACACTTAATTGCATGTTAATTGCAATTAAATGAAAATATATTACAGTTTATATTTATATTAAGTGTAATTGACAGAACTTTATGGGGTGTTTACTCATCACTGTTTTTAACTTAAAAATACAGCGTTTTAAGTCATTTTTGTGGATCCATGTGAATATGGATCATTTTTATAATGTTGTTGCCTGTACGCACCAAAAAAAACTAAATAAAAACGTTACCGTTTTTTGTACATTATTCTCATGTAAACGTACCCTTATAGTGCTTTTCTGACCCACTTAGGTAGAACTTAAGTACATTATTTGTAATTTCACAATTACTTCAACTGATTTACCATTACTAGTAAACTAAAATATACTTTTCTGTTGAAACCTGTAGCAATTCGTAATTACACATTTGTAATGATAAGGTTGCAATTCAATATATTCAAAATACATGAAAGTAATATCAAATAATACACTACAAATGTACTTTACATGGGCTTTAGTCAACACATCATAAATGCACTTCTTTAATTTTGATAAAAGATGATTTGAAAAACAATGATTTACAAAATATTTTGCATTTATTGTTGATTGAAGTATACTACAAATGCATATTCAAAACAATTAAGTGTAATTAAGTGTACTTTTTTCCCCATGGGAAGGCAGAACCCCTACAGTGAAACACTGATTTATTCCACCAGTGTGCTGTAATCCGCAAAACTGTGGGGGGGTTTTTCTGTTCTTCGTGGTAGTTGCTTGTCACACAGTACGGTGTGACCACAGCGAAAAAAAAGCAGACTGTGCGTCGTCAACCTTATTTTATTCCAGCCTGCTTGATATACATCTTAAGACTTTGGTCATGATTAACATCGTTGACTGGGTGGTCATTCATGTCACGTTGTGAGACTCTACACTGACACGTGAAATTGAAATAGCACGGCACAAACCCACAGACTGAAAGTCAGGGGTTGAGATTCACTGTGAAGGCAAAATAGCATAGCGAACTCCTATCTATTCCATTCAGTCCACTAGAGAGGAGATAAACAATAGGACGTCATGTTCCTTGTGTAGAGGAGTTCAGAACGCTGCCTTATCAAGTGACAGCAGGTAACCCAATTATGCAATGCATGTTGTGTGTAACTCGACACATGCATTTGACCGGGCACAGCGCCCAAAGTCACAGTGCATAATCTCATTACAGCAGCATACGAGTTACAACTATATTCTCATTTAAGGGCCAACATAAACAGAGGATCATTGAATGTATCACAAACATTGTGTATAATACTGTAACTTCAACGTAGACAAAGAGGGAAAACTGATAGCTTTTTTCAATTTTGATGTCTGTTACAGAGTTAATTAAAAGTGATTAACAGTTGTTCTTTTTGATTTGCTGTATATTTTGTGTAGTTATTCTATAGTCTTTCTGATTTTAGTCTTTAATGAAGTACAGATGTTGTAACAACATTCACTCAAGTATTTCTAAACCCAATTCAATAAGAAAAAAATCGCATTTCCAGTTTTAAGTAATCAAGAGAACTGCTTCCAGCCAAATGCAGAAAGGAGTTATTTGAGTAAATTGAGTGATTAGAAAAAAGAAGGAACAAATCCCACTTTGACATGGGTGAGATTATAGAGAAAATTAAATATGATTATAGCTTGAATATTTTCTACGATACTGTGTCAACAGAGCATGTTGAAAACAATGTGAACAAATGTGCATTTAAACAAAAACAAATAAAGGAATAGAGAAAATATTACCAGAAAGATTCCTCTAGATTAAGCCGGGCTGATTTTTCCCAAATGTATTAACATGCTTGCGTGACACCCCTGCATGGCTTCATACATATATTTCAGCACGAACACATTAGTAATCCTAAGCATTCATATGCAATATGGATCTAGCACATGTGCATTTCAACTATTGAAATTGATAGCACTGCTATCACACAAATACACATTATTTTATTATTTATTATGCATATATAATTTACACTACAGTTCAAATGTTGGGGTCGGTAAGATTTCCTAATGTTTTGAAAGACGTCTCATACAGTACGTACATCAAAAATACTATAAAAAATAACATTGTGAAATATTAGTCAAATTTACCAGTGATTACTCCAGTCTTAAGTGTCACGTGATCCTTCAGAAATCATTTGAATATGCTGATTTAGTTTTCAAGAAGCATTTCTTATTATTATCAATGTTGAAGACAGTTGTTTTGCTTAATATTTTTATGGAAACTTTTTTTTCGAAAGAACAGCATTTTGAAATAGAAATCTTTTGTTACAGTGTCACTTATCAAATTAATGAATCTTAAATAAGTAGGTAAGTAAAGATATTTATGTTTCTATAGATACATCAGCATATATTGAAACATACAAAAATAGACGTATAAAAATGGCGACTTATGAGGCTAATAAATGGGCTAATAAACAAGTTTTCCTCAGCCAGTTTTTCCAGGTACAATAGTGCACACTCTCCATTGCAGGGCTACTTTAGGTTACAACAGCATTGAAGTTGGACAGATTTTGCTAAATATTATATATGTAGTGATCAAGCAGTGACTGAATGCATTTGGGGGAGTCTACAGACTAGACTTTATCTGAGACTATCATTTGCAGTGCATTCGCTAAGTCTAACGGATGGCGTTTTGCTACAAGTTTAAGCTGATAAAATTAAATTTGTGTGTTTTTCCTGGAAGGAGCCACATGTCAGGCAAGAGGTCACCATGGGGTTGCATTAATGGATGTGCTTGTGTGTTCAGTACCATCTCCACTTTCATCAGCACTGCAGCACTTTACATAAACAACTCAGTAAATGTATTACACCAAATGTAGACCTCATATGAACATCAGAGAGTGAACATTATCATATGAACATTTTCTTCATCAGTAGAATGAATGTTTTCTGTTCTTAAAGTGCCCCTATTATGCCATTTTTAAGGTTGTTAATATTGTTTTATGAGTCTTCTAAAACAGGTTTACATGCATGCAAGGTCAAAAAACACTTTAGTTTTCTCAAAAAATTTATTTAATTTGACCTCATTTCTAAATGATTCGTAAACAATTCGTGCAAAGCAGTTCAAAGAATCAGTCTCTAAACCCCTCCTTTCCGTGAGCCCTCACTGCTGTGATTGGTCAGATGGTGCAGTCCTTTGTGATTGGTCTACCGCGTACAGGGCATGTCGGAAATGAATTGCCCATTGCCATAACGGAATGACAGCCCTGCAGTGTTGCCAACTTAGCAATTTTGTCGCTAAAAATAGACAAACAAATTTAGCTATTTTTAAAATTTATTTGGCAACTTTTGAGAAGCAAAATATAATTGTTCAGAATGTGCAGTTTTACTAGTTTACTAGCTAACAAAAAAAAACTTAAATTGTAATCGTTCAAAAATTTGTGCGTTTTCAAAAATTCAATGTATTTACATTTTAATATTGTATTATGCATTTATATTATTTTACGAACAAATCTAAATGGACATACAGTATAAATAATTTTTTGCTGAGATTTAATATAATGACACAATTTTGCGTCATGATTACGCAATGAAATCATCACGCAATGACGTCACAACATAATTTAGCAACTTTTAGCAACAAATCAACCTTCCTTTAGCAACTTCCCCTGAAATTTAGTTGGCAACACTGCAGCCCTGGAGACTTGTCAATACATAGAAAAGATGGTATCGATTGTACCTTACCAATCCGAGCCGGAGTCTGATGATGAAACGGTTCAAGTGTCTGATCGACAAGAGACTGATTCGCAAGCATGACAAGTCTCCAGGGCTGTCATTCCGTAATGGCAATAGACCAATCACAAAGGACTGCGCCATCTGACCAATCACAGCAGTGAGGGCTAACAGAAAGGAGGGGTTTAGAGAGACTGATTCTTCTATCTGCTTCGCACGAGTCGTTTACGAATCATTTAGAAATTAGGTAAAATTAAATATATATTTTTGAGAAAACTAAAGTGTTTTTTGACCTTGCATGCATGTAAACCTGTTTTAGGAGACTCATAAAACAATATTAGCAACCTTAAAAATGGCATAGGGGCACTTTAAAATGAATAACACAACACGATTTACTAACGTTTGAGCTCGTCAAATTACTGGTATTTGCGCCATTATTTAATGGCCTAAAAAAGCATGTTTTAAAGCAGGCGGTAATTTGCGCTGCTCTTTGTAGATTGCGCTGGTCATTGTGGAAATGATCTGGCTGTGTCTGTGTTCTTTAATGTGTGCATTGTTAGTAAATCACCCGCAGAATTTACCCCTCTCATCGGCGCTTTTATGGAATTGCGTTCTAACGCTAATTTGCCCTGTTTAGTAAATCTGGCCCTTAAAATGTAATGATATGACAAATGATTAAATACACATTTAATATTTAATTAGTATTACAAAGTGCACTTTTTAAAAGTGTATTTAAGTGTGTTAAGAAACAATCATGAAAGTTTACTCTCTTTAAGTAGACTTAAATGGCCTTTTACAGTATTTCATCAATTAATGGGGCTGAGGAAGAGAGTTTAGACCTTTCTCATGAAACAAATTTGACTGCACCAAATCAATAAGATGTAAATGGAGTCTACAGGGAGGTAATAAAGAGGTCTGCGGTCAGGCCAAGTTCTCGTAAGACCAGGGCAATGAAAGCAGCACTATACTGCTACCGAAGAACGGAGGAACAGCAAAAGAGCTAAAGAAGTGATGGGGGGCTGGAGGAATATTTACTGAAATCTACTTGGCTCCAGCTTCATAATAATTCAACTCAACGAAGACAAATGCAAAACAACATCCAGCAGAAGAAAATGGCTGCCAAGAGAACAAAAAACATTGAGCCTTAAGACCAAATATATGCTGTGGGGAAAGACAAAGGGACACAATAAATAAGATGGATGAAAATAGAGAGAGAGATTATTTGTTTATCTTTTGGCGAAGAAGTGGTACAGATAGATGTGGGAATCCAGAGGGACTCGTCTCACAAGGCCGAGATGAGAATCTGCGGTTAAACACTTCATGAAGATGTTCTGTTTGTTATCAAATCCAGAACAAACATGCTGTTGGAGCCTAATATGTGATAGTTTGAGGTATCTCTGGTTGTCATGTAATATTCGAGTTTGGATGTGGTTCAAGGCCAAATTAGGGCCAATTCTTGCACTATTCTGAACGTTTCTTGAGCTTCTTATAGTCTGGCTGTGCTCAGTCCCAAAATTCCCCTTAGTTACTCAGCACCATCATTGATCACGACCTGTACAATAAGCATTGTACCATAAACACATGCCAGTGACGCTCTACATCACGGTAATCCAGCACCGTCCTAAATGTAGCTTGAATCGTCTCCAAGATCAAGGCTGAGATATCCCCGAGCTTAAAGCACATTCGCTCAAATCAAAGACGGCCAGTGTTCGCTGCTTTGTCTTGCCTTCTTTCATTCTCTCTCTCGCTCATCCCGCTAAATGAGGAACATATGTCCCCTCCCCCCACCCCCATCCCTCACGGAATAAAACTTTCTCTGCATGCCTTCATTACTTCCTCTTCTTCATCTGTCTCTCAGTCCATTCCCTCTCCATGCTTTCTGATCTGTTCATTCCTCTCCCCGTTTCATTCTACTTTGAGGCTACAGTAAACTCAAAGTGAGAGAGGGAAAAATAAAGTTATAATCATGAGAACACATTTACATTTACATTTTTAATTGCTACTTTTACAGTTTACTCTGTCACTTATTTCACACTGCTGATATTGTTAATACTGTTTATTTATCACATTATTGTAGTTTTACAATACATATTTTTCTCATTTTACGTAGCTATGCCTCTGTCAGTACAAGTAGATGGTTTTGTCATTGAAAGCGTGAGAGATGGAGACAGAGAGAGAACAGACAACAGTATTCTCATTATCAGGATGATTAGCTGCTCTGGAACAGCAACAGAAAGGTTGAATAACACTACATCAGGAGATGTGAAACACTCAATCACTCACTCAATCCTATAAATAAAGAGCTGAGCTGTACTGCTCATTAGCCAGAATACAGCTTACTGCAGTTACTCGAGCTTGGTAATATAACACATACGCTCTCAGAAATAAAGGTACAAAAGCTGTCACTGGGGCGGTACCTTTTCAAAACCTAAACCTTGTTTGTACCTAAAGGGTCCATTTTGGTACCTTAAAGGTATATATTAGTACTTAAAGTGTACATATTTGAACCTAAGGTAGAAAAGTGTACCTTTTGAAAAGGTACCGCCCCAGTGACAGCTTTTGTACCTTTATTTCTGAGAGTGTACATTAAAAAAGTAACATTATTTTTAATATGTGTAGCTTCAACAAGAACCCCATTTATTGTTTTGATTAGGTGAGGTGAGGTATTTCGGGGAAATACATAAAAGTGATTATTTAAGTTATTGCACTTTTGTCTTGAAATATTGAAAAACTACACTTCCTCACATTCTGTTGCATCTATAAATGAAATTTTTATCACATGCTCTGAATATGTAGTGAATATCTTTTAATCCTGCTAAGCAATGAAATATTGCACTTCTTTCAGGATTTTAAATCATTTAGATTTTATTTCAATCATATTTATGTGTACATTTTCAATGTGTAAATGTCACCATCATTTGCATAAGCAAATACACATTTTTTGTTTTATGTGTAAATTTCACCATCATTTGCATAAGCAAATAACAAGGTCTGGAACTTCACAAGTAAAAATGTACACTTCTATAAACTGAAACACAAAGAAAATCTGAAAATGCATCATGTATTTGGCCTGGATTGCTGTCATCGCATGGAAAAATGTCAGTCAAAAATCATGTCACAACAGTATATGAACGGTGAACAGCTCTGGTGTGACTTTTTTTATGACCATTTAGACGTATTGAAGTACAGTTTTTTATTTGTTCAGACTGCACGTCTTTAAAAAATAAATACATTTTTAAAAAATCAATAAATACAAAAAAAATATATAAATAAAATTTGATGAATGGAGCTTATGCGGCTTCAGTGCAAAATAGACAAAGTTCAAAATATGAAGAAAAAAAAAAACCGTGAAAAAATATTTTAGTTCAAATATATAAATCTAATAAAAAATATACAGTATATATATAATTTATATTAAAATAATATAAAATTTAAAGCTTTTAAAATTAAAGCTCATGTAACATTATTTTTTGGTAAATAATAATAATAATTCAGGAGACACAAAAAGGAATCTGTTTTTAAAACTTTTTCATTAAAATCATCATAGCGGATAGAAACGTTTTCCTAATTGAAGAATTGCCCACAAGAAGATGATTCACGAGTTACTGGAGCAATTATGTTAGAACAGTAATACATTTAACAAGCCAGAATAATGTAAGCATAAAAAACACTCCTCTGACGCATTTGTTTCACATTGTTTTGGCAGTACTCACCCCCTGTGCAGCTCCTAAATGAAGAAAGCATGTGATGCTTTGCCGTTCTTATGGCAACCAGTGAGCAATAAAGGAAGCTGTGGTGAGGTCAAAGCAGAGTCAGGCTGTCAGCTCTTCATCTTTCCTCTTCCCCTCGGGTCACACTGTGACACCACTCATCTGACGGCAGAAAAAAACACTCTGAGGTGTATAAAGTAAGTCCCTATGGGTTTCTCTTAGAAAAGCACCTGGATGTGTTTGCTTTAAAGCTTAATAGGTCAGAAACTGCTCGAATTATGCGTCATGTGTTAGATTTGTAACAGCGGTCCTGGACGGTCATTATGTCAACATGGGGCCATTTCAGAGCAACAGAGTATAAAAATTCTAACATAAGGAAAAAAGACTAATTTGTAAAGTTTAATAAAGAATATTGAACAAAAAAACTAATATCTAATTAATGCTGCATGCCAAATTCATCAGTATATAGTAATAAAATAAAATAAAATAGCTAATCTCTGAAAAGGTCTGTCCATATATCAACAACTGTGCCAATAGTTGTATAGTTAATTAAAATTCTCTTGTATTTGTATTGTATTATTCAACTGGCAACATAGCTGAAATTATAGATCAATTATGTAAATTAAGAATGATTTTTCCTTTGTAATGGGAACAGATTCACAAACCACATACAAAGCCACAATGTCTGTCGCACAAAGGAGAAAACAGGCTCTTCTTGTTGTCTGAATCAAAATTAACCTACTAATCTAACAGCTCAGGGGAATGAGCCCCTCATAAAACCATGCTGAAGAGGGATTTCACAATCAATGATGCATTGTGGTTTTCAAGGCTAATACCAGAAAAGAAGAGACTATCAGGCAAAGAGCACAGCCTCAAGTTACGAGACTCTTTTTTTTGCGGTTTACCTGAGGTAAAAAGTGCAGTCTGGTCTATGTGCGACATTCAGAAGAACATGGGGCATTCAATCAAATGAAAACAGTGGGAGTGGGGTTGGGGAGGGTCTTCCCATCAGTGGCTTGTCACCCCGCGTTCATTTCATTAATGAACACAGGCAGAGACCAAAAAGAGCACATTCAAGACTTTGATGGAAGGATTAATGTTTGGAGATGAAAAAGAGAGAGAAGAAAGGCTAGAGGGAGCGAGGGAGAGAGAAAGAGAGAGAGGGAGATAACACAGTGCCAGCAGCGCATTCGGGCAGATTACTGAGGTATATGCGGTTCACGCAAATTCATAAAGCTAATATCAAAGCAACAGCTGCAGGAGATTCTCCCAGGCTGAGGGGAGAGAACATGTCAGGACAGAAGCTAAAAGCAAAAAGATAAATGTAATCATCTTAATGGCAACTGGAGGAGAGTATCATCGTGTGTGTGTGTTTGTGTAAAGGTTGGTGTGATACACACATCTGCCACTTCCAAGTCACTCGCATGCTGAAATAATAATTTCCTGAGAAGGTCTTGGTGCTGTCTTCAGGGTCTAATATTTTATACAGGAGCTATCTAAAAACTCTAAATGAGTTCTGGGCCTCCCTCAGATTACTTTTCAAAAACATGTTAAAAAATGCAAACGCCTTCAAAGAGCCACATGAAGTGAGCACCAAAGTGACTTCCTCCTCTTCAGTCTTAACTGAATATCACTGTGATGATAGAGCAAAGGACTGGGATATTTAAGGCCTTGTCCTGTTCCCCCGACCAATTTCACATCCAAAATTCATTACAACTCCTTTGAATTAGGTGTGTAATCAAATTTGGGTTTCTGCATGTTTCTTTCATTTGCTCTTTAGTTCTTATCTTGAAGCATTAATGTGTATGTTAGACCAAACAAGTTAAAGAATGTAATGCTTGAGCTAAAAAACACTTTCTTGCAGAGGCAAGAAGAGGAATATTATTTCATTGTCTCCTTATTCTGTTCTAGACACCTCTGCTAAGTCTATCTTGATACTCATGTATCTTAAGGTGCAAGACAAGTGTGAGACACATTTTTAGCTTCTAAGAAGATTTGCTTTAAATACTTAGAAAAGGAAATAGACACATACCCAAAAAGGAGACATTATGTTAAGTATGAATTATGATTGGATGAGATGGAAACATCCTGGTTTGATTAGGATATAAATTCTGAGTCCTCTCAGTGTTCCTCTCTGTTACACACACTTCAGATGCTCTGTATGATTTTCTGACCTTCTTGCAAGAATAAACTCTATATTTTTTTATTCTATAATACTCTTGGAGTTATTGCCTCACAATAAGAGTTGGTAACATTTTTCCACAAAAGTTGCATTGCATAACTTGTATGAGATTTGAGTATTTAAAGGGATAGTTCACCAAAAATGAAAATTCTGTCATTAATTACTCACCCTCATGTCCATCCAAACTCGTAAGACCTTCTTTCATCTTCGGGAACACAAATTAAGATATTTTTTTGATGAAATCCAAGAGCTTTCTGACCCTCCATAGACAGCAAGGGAATTACCAGGCACAGAAATGTAGTAAGGACATAGTAAAAACAGTCCATGTGATATCAGTGGTTAAACCTTCATTTTATGAAGCTACAGGAATATTTTGTGCACAAAAATTCAGCATTCCAAAGATGAAGGTCTTACAGGTTTGGATTGACAAGAGGGTGAGTAATTAATGACTGAATTTTCATTTTTGGGTGAACTATCCCTTTAAATACATAGTTCATAGTAAACATTCCGTCATCGTTTGCTCACCCTCATGAAGATATTTTGAGAAATGTTTGTTCACACAACTGAAGTCAATGGCCACCAAAACTTTGGTTCAGTTTGTATGGTAACCAACATTCTTTCACTTAATTTAGGTTCTACTAAGCCATACAAGTTTGAAATGACATGAGTGTGAGTAAATAATGACGTTTATTCCTTAATATCATCCACTAACAGCCTAAACATACCTAAAATTTAAAAAAAAAAAATCAATCAAAAATGTAAAAATAAATATCTTAAATCATGGTTTATAACATCTTAAGTATGATATTAATTACCTAATTACCTACCCCTTTAAACCATCCACCTTTTCTCAAAAGCCTTCTGAGCGTGCCCAGTAACTTCTGCCCATCAGTACTGTTATATGTCACTGTCAGATATGAAAGACTGAGGGAGGAAAAGAGGGAGAGGGTTAGCCGTAATTTAAAGCATTAAATATGAATCATGGATGATATTATGGTGACCAGCATGGCTCTTGGCCAGACCCTCCCTCTTCCACATGCAAGGACATGACACAAAAAGATGCCATGTCCTCAGGATGTAAGACAATAAATGTAAAAAATAAGTGATATAGGGAGAATGAGGTGGAGGAGAGGTGGATTTGTGCTACATGTAGCATGAACTGATGTACTGAGATGCAGAATGCAGGAGACTGTAGGAGAAAGAATAGAGGAGACTGGAAAAATGAAGGTGCAGTAAGAGAAACAAAATTAAGAAAAGGTACAAAGGGAGATAAAGTTCAAATGAGAAAAATAAAAATAAATAAAATACCAGAAATGCATATGTACATTTACATGTTAAAATATATTAAAGTAAATAATAGAACACTGCTCAAAGGTTTGGAGGAAGATTTTTATTTAATTTAAGTACAGTGTAATTTATATATTTATTCAGGAAGTATGCTTAAAATGATCAAAAGAGGCAGTAAAAACTTTTACCAAAAATGTACACTGTAAAAAGTGATGTTGACTTAACTTAAAAAAATTGAGGAAACCCGTTGCCTTAAAATATTTAAGTAAACGATAATTTAAAAAAAATAAGTTAATTGAATTGTCAATGTTTTTTATTATTATTATGTACTTAATAATTTTAAGGCAACGGGTTTCCTCATTTTTTTTTAAGTTAAGTCAACTTATCACTTTTTACAGTGTACTTGTTTAACCCAGGAAGGAAGGAAGGAAGGAAGGAAGGAAGGAAAATCTTGGTTACCAGAAAAATATTAAGCAGCACAATTGTTTTTAACATTTGATAATACTAAGAAATGTTACTTGTGCACCAATATCAGCATATTAGAAGGATATCAGAAGCATCACGTGACACTGAAGACTGGAGAAATGGCTGCTGGAAAACTCATAATATTTTATTCAATGCATATATGATAGGAAACAAACAGCAGGAACTACACATTTTCATGCATTCAAACACATACTCAGATGTAGAGTCATAACATCACTAGAAAGGTAATGGTCCGAAGACTGTGTAACAGTCTGGACTCCACGACTCCCCTTATCTACACAGCCATTTATAGACACATCAAAGCATCCAATGGCAATACCTTGAGGTCGCTAAACTGCTGATAACCCTTCCGAAAATGCAATGGAACATTAGACGTCACCTGAATTGCAAATTAAATAGCTGATTTTCATTCTGCAGATTAAGTTGCCCGTTGCTGTGGGCAAAGATAAATCATTGATAAAATATGACTTATGCAGCATTCATGAGACACTTTGACACAGCAAGCTCACAGGTTCTAGGTGAGGGGTACTTAAAAACGGCAGACGTGTGAGATGGAGTCAGATAAAATACTAATGAACAAAATCAACTTAATGTAAAGATTTGGAAACAGAGATTATAATAGTTTTTTAGTGTAAATTCCCTTAATAGTGTAAATGCTGTGACCCTGTGATGCTTCCAGAACATTGCTATTTGTTTGAGTAGCCTACAAATTGTGTCAAATTGTAGACATTCAACCAATGGTGTGAGTTTAGGGTGGTACTGCTTGTTTGTAACAGTTTGTAGTTTGATGGCACGGAAATTACATACTTCACCTTTAAAATGCATTCATTAAAATTCATGTGTTTACCGTGTCCTAAAATGTCAGATCAATCTTACAAGCAAAAAAAAAAAAAAAACAGGCTCACAGAAACTCTAAATGGATTTCAAGGTGCTCCCTTGTCCTCTCTTGACCTACATGTCATCTCTGTGATTTCCACTGCAATCACCTTAAATGATGGCTGTGCTAAGAGCCTTGAGGTGAACTAAAAACCATGCATGAAACTGTGTATCCATGTGTCATCTGTCAGTCCCACCAATCCTATCTTTCTCACACACACGCACACACACTTGAGCACAAAGCTCTTTCTGAGAGCCCTTAGGGTACATCTCTCTGAGTACCAGACACAGACAGCATAGAGCGCCTTTGAAGTCATATAAAAAAAGTGCACAGACAACACCAGTACCTAAATATTCTTTAACATGTGATATGACGTTTTTCAATTAAGTCTAAACCCAGTACTTACATTTAAAAGTATAATTCGGCATTCTCTCAAAAAAAAATCCTATCGTCACTGACACGCAATAAATCTTGGGATAGTTTTTTTTTTTTTTTTAAACAGTGACAGTCATCAAAACTCAATCTCACAATTTGCTAAACATTTTATGCATCACCAAGGGAGTCATTACACTCATTTTCTAGCCACTGAAAGGACCTTTCCAAATCCAGTGTGACTACTGAGGTCACTGAAGACTAATCAAGCCCTGAGAACTCTTGAGAGAACCTTTCATCTGTTTGATTAATCATTCATGTTAAGTGTTTAGTGAGCATCTCTTTCTTTGTGCTGTGGCTTATGCCTTCTGTCCCCAGGGCCCATAAAACACCCCTCATAATACAATCACACACACACTAACGCTCACACATATCACTTACCCCTCTGAGTGCAGACAGCACTTCCTCATGAATACTGCTCTCAGATTCAGACTTACTTTCAATAATGAACTAGTGTTCATCAATAATACTCTTAGTTTAGTCAGAGCGTCACATGCTCAGCTGGGATAGCAGTGAAATTATCATTTTCAGAATGCACAAAAGCTTGTGTGTTAATTTTGTGTGGCTATTTACTGATGCAGGATGTGTGAACCCATATGTGTTGGCTGATTGGAGAATGAGTGGGTGCTTCCAATCCATTCTCTATGGGAGATGAAGGTCAGGATTTGGGATTGAGGGATTGACAGCGGTGCAGGGCAAAAAGAAATAGCTGAACTTCATGCAAATGAGAGGCAAGAGCTGTCAATCACTGTGAGGTGAAGGCAAGCCAAGTCGGTGACGTCTGTCATGAGCATTTCAAAATCTGGTGCTGGAGTTTCTGATGGATGGAATTTGAATCAGATCTAATCTAAATCTAAATTTAAAGAGATAGTTCACCCAAAAATTCATAATGAAATCTGAAAGATTTCTGTCCCTTCACATAAACACTTTAAAAAATTAAAATTTTAAGGCAACCAGCTTCAGCAGATTTTTGAGTTTTCTCAACTTGTCGTTTTAAGTTTATACAACAAAAATTTGAGAATCTCCCACAAAAAAAATCTGCTGAAGCTGGTTGCCTTAAAATTTTAAGTTGGCTCAACCTTTTTTTTTTTTTTTTTTTACAGTGATACTGAACCACTTTGATGCTGATGATTTGAGTGTTTAAGTCCAAATTTGATACTTGATCGCTTTATATGATGAACAGATTTAATTTAGACTTTTATTCACATATAATTTACATTATTTACATGGATAAGCAAACATAGAAGCTCAACCATAGTTTTATTTATTTTCAGTCAGTTTATGTGGCAACATCATACACCATTTCTAAACTAATACATTTTGAAGTTTGCATCACATAACCAGCTCCATATGTATGGCTTTTCTGACATGGTAAACGTGCTCAGTAGCGCACCTAGTACAGCACTGCACTTGTGATGTCCCTTGAAACATGAATCATGATTTTTTTTTTTAAAAACAAAAAGCTTACAGAATTGTAGAAGCAAGCTAAAATTGCATGGTTGCTTCAGCATATACATTTTCATGTTATATTTGTTTTGGTTAACACTACAAGTTAGGTTTAGGGTATGGTTTGGTATATTATTTCAGACACAGTAGAGCATTAACCTTTCAGCCCCAAAAACTGGACATTTCATTTCTGAACAGCCGTGAAATGGTCACAACACGTGCAAGAAGCAATGTAATATTTAGCAGAAATATGTGTTTCCAATGAGTTTGGGTTGCTTGTTTTAATTAAAGATTGCATTAGGACATTTTGATTACAAAAAAATATAATGAAACGTCTTTTTCCAGTGAAGCACAGACGCTCTTTGGATCATTCTCAAATCATAATGGAGAACATGATCATCGGGTTCAAAATAATGAACAAATAAACATTCAAAATGAATTTTTTTACACCGCAGTACATTAGAGTTAAGAGGAAGGTATCACAAAGATCAGATTCTCATTGTGCACTTCACAATATCACTGAATAAAAAAGGACTGTGCAGCTTGTTTCATGAACAAATGGACATCAAATGAATGGTTTAACCTAACAAAGCCAAACCCAGCATTAAGATCATTCTCTCATTTTGTCAAATGGTTTCGCTTATACCACCAAATTCTCAATTTATCTTTAGAATATGACATAATGATCTGACAGCACCCTTTGAAAAATGCTCACAAGCTTTTAAAATCCGAGACCTGAGTCTGCCAGCCACCCTACTCAAATACAGGGGCAGTGCCATGTCAGTGTGGATTCTGCCATGCAAATGGCACCACTTATATAAAGAGAGGTCCGTTAATGAGTCTGGAGATGAGGAACAATTTTGTGTGAACAGCTAATCGATGTAAGCCCTTGTGAGCGTTACTTTTCAGCACTCATTGAGAGGCACTTCTCTCTTGAGGCAGGTGCCCTCCAAAGCAAATGAGGAAAGAGCCCCCTAAAGTCTGACACATAGACCCACACATAAGCACCTCCCATCCACAGCCCTTAATATGAGCTATCCATCCTCCTCCATGCCCTATGAAATATGCCTGTAAATTACCACTAATGGGACCGCAAATGCAAGCTCGGCTCCGACTGTCAGGGTGATGCATGCAGGGAGAGCAGACGGACGACCACTCTTATGACTCAGGGCTGGTGCTGGGGAGTTTTGTTGCAGGTATTGAATACCTTCATGCAAAGTCATTATCTTAGCTCCACCAATAGCACATTGCACACAGTTTTTTTTTTTTTTTTTGGTCACAGAAAGAAAGCTGTTACAATTGAAGCTTTATGATGTAGCTTAATGATGAACTACCCTTCTAAACAGTTAGTTACCAAGTTATGACAAAAAAATAAAATAAAATGTTAAGGAGGCGATATATTTTAAAAAGAAGAATGTCAGAAGATGCAATACTTATTCATTGATTTATTTAAATACTTTTAAGTACGGATGCATAAAATTTATCAAAAGTAATTATTTTAAATTGTTACAAAAAATCTTTCAAATAAATGCTTTTTTTAAAACTTTTTATTCATCAAACAATCCTGAAATTTTTTTATCAGGTTTTCCATAAAAATATTAAGCAGCGCAACTGTTTTCAACATTGATAATAATAAGAAGAAATGCATTTTAAACACCAAATCAGCATATTAGAATGATATCTGAAGGATCATGCGACACTGAAAATTCAGCTTTGCCATCACAGGAATAAATTACATTTTAAAATATATTACATTTAAAATAGAAAAATAATATTAAAAATGTTATATCTCACATTGATACTGATTTGATTACATTTATGATAAAATAAATGCAGCCTTGGTGGGCATACGAGACTTCCTTTAAAAACTTTTAAAAAATCTTACTGACCAGAAAACCTTTGAAGAGTGTATATGGCTTGAAAACAATGATGATCTCAATTACAGTGACAGCTTTAAACTTCAATTGGTAAATTTACACTAGAACACTAAAACTAAACTATTTAACGAGTGAAAATAAATAAGATAGTTAATGTTGCATATGAATTATTTTTTGACAGGAATCATTTGAGCAAATCAATTCCTTCAATTTTGATTTTGATGCTCTATGAACTCTATATCAGTTCAAAAACTAATTCACTGATTGTTTTTTGAACTAAAATTGATTTATATGACAGTTCTTATGAAAAAAAAATTGATGCTTGTTACTGGAAAATCATAATTTGACAATACGTACTGTTGCTACTGTCAGTAACATCTATAATTGAATGAACTGAAAGCTACTTGTCACTTAGCACTTAACTGAACAAAGTGTGCCAAAGCGACACCAATTCAAAGGCCAAGTTGTGACGTGAATTCATTCTGCCTTGTAAACTATAATCAACCGATATAAAGCATCATTAGGTCTTCTGCTATTTTGTAACAGCTATTAGCAACAAATTGTACGAATTGAGAGCCTTAGTACACTGAGGCATATTAGTCACCAGCAAGCGGAGACAGAGTATTTCTCCTGCTTAATGAGACGTGACGGGCTGCCTATCTGTTCCATTGTTGCGCATAAAGACACCTAATGCATCGCACTGCCATCAGCTGATCTGAGGGGTTTCAGATCTAATAGGAGAGGGGTAAGGTTCATGCAACAGAGCATGTTTACACTGTATGATCTGCCATTCCTTAACAAACACTGTCATTGTTCCTTTGCTCTGTATAAAGGGAGCCATCTGGAGCCGTATTTGGAGCAACCATCATGTGACTCTAACATCTAACAATCCTCAAACTGACAGACATCATATCTGAGCACAAAGTAAAAGGTATAAGCTTGAAGTCTTAGTCAAAACATTTTCAAATAATTTTCAAATAATTTTTCAGCATGACAGCAAAATGACAGCAAGAAGATGGATGGATTGGTGGAGTTGTAGCGACAGCTCACTCCGTTGGTTTAGTCTCATCAGAGGCTGCTGGGTAATTCTGGTTAAGCATGAAATCAGACACGCAGTGGTGCATGGAAATGGAGAAAAAGCACAATGTATAACTCTGCCGCACACAGCACATGATGAGCTACTTCCCTCGAGACAGCCCATATAACACCTCACTATCTCTATGTCTCTCAGTCCCACACTTTACCTTTTCATATGCCACCCTGGAGATGAAATGATGAAATTCTCGAATGTGCAGATGTAAAGGCATGAAGGACATTAGAAGTGCCATATTAACCCCAATAAAAAGCTCTGTGATCGCCAGATTTCCATTTGAGAGAGACAGCTTCGTGTGCCCTATTTCACAAATCACCTTTTGATTTTAAAATGTACGACTCGCCAAAGTCCCACAGGCCACATTCACCTTTACTTCAGTGGTACAAAGACATTGTAAAAATCCAATACAATTCAAAAACCAATATAAATACTCAAATTTAATGAAATCCTTTGTTTTTATATGCAATTGTTTCAATATTTATACAAATGCAAGTATTTTATGACAAATTAGCAATGTTTACGCAAGCAGTAAAATACTTCATATCACAGAACAGTATATAGACTAAAGGTAATGTATCTAATGAGTATCTCAATCAGAATATATTGATGTATAGGCCTGGAGACTTCATCACTAAAGGATTTCCTGTACCTGATTCAGTTAAGCAAAACGGGAATCAATTAAGCCTCTGGCAGAGGTGAAACACACAAGACATGTCCCAGTGCTGGAAAACTCGTGCCTGTCATGATGCTAGTCTCATTCCCACACTAAAAGCCTTGAAAATCAATCAAATTGTAAGGGAAGCTAATGTGATCTCTTAAAGAGAGTACATGAGTCTTCCCTGAGAGTGATTATCAAGAGAACATGGAGTGAACATGTGTTTTAATTGCCTGTCCACACATGCGTGAATAAGGAGTCTGAGTTCACTGGGTCTACATAAGAGAGATGACAATCAGCGGCAATTACCTTGTGAATCAATATGACAAAATTAGCACTCTTAATTACCTGCCTTCGGTTAAAGACACTGGGATAGACTGTCTGCAACCCTACATACTGTAGGACAAATGGTTTGAAGAATACCTTAAGTTACAATACAATAAAACCATGTGTGTTTACTGCCTTAAAAAAGGGAAAGGGGAAAATGCATGGGGTAATAAAAATTAAATGCATATTAAAAAAAACAATGATAATATTTATTACAAAAAAAGTTAAAAAATCAGCATTTACTGAAAATTTACTCCCCCTCGGGCCATCCAAGATGTGGATGAGTTTGCTCCCTCATTGAAAAAGATTTGAAACAATTCACTTGAAAAATCACTTGCTCACCAATAGATCCTCTGCAGTGAATGGGTGCCGTCAGAATGAGAGTCGAAACAGTGAGACAACTTTTTCATTTGGGAAAGCAATATTATGGATATGAATTGTACTACTGAAAATAATAAACAATTAGTTTATAAAATATTAATAATAATTCATTGTTACATTTACTATTCATATATCTCAATACATTAACAGAAATAACAATAAAATTGTCTACATTAAGCACACCACCGCTGCTACATACACAAATGAGTCTCTGTCTGTCTGTCTGTCTGTCTGTCTGTGTGTGTGTGTGTGTCTGTCTGTGTGTGTGTCTGTCTGTCTGTGTCTGTGTGTGTGTGAGTGTGTGTGTGTGCTGAAGATTTAGAGCGGAAGTCTGCATTATCTGCTCTAATGGGCAGTGGCATTATTTATGATTCTAAGCAGTCTGAAAACTGTTTGATTAAGAATTTGAGATGTCTGATAAACGTTTGACATGTTAATCCCTCATGCTTGGGATGCTAATTTGCCCTTAATGTGTTCTTAATAAGAGCTCTAATTGACTTATTTTTGCAGGGACATAAGCTGTAATCCTGTAATAGTTTCTGCGAAAGCACATCTTGGTTCCACAACAGATAAATACTTTTTGAATGTTCATACATGACATGATTAATGTCTCATAATATAAAGTTATTAAAAGTAAACCTCAACATTTGTGCCAGTGACGACACCTGGTATTAGTGATATCCCTCAGATATTAAACAAATTCATCTTTGTCATCTTTTTTTTTTTTTTTGTGATCAGTTCAGAGCTGTGAAAAAAAGTGTAACTTTAAACGTGTGCTTACATTTGAAGAAGTTATCAGGCCAACTGTATTAGGTGACAACAGGCTGTGAAACACAAATGTGAATGAAAGCAATAAAACATTGTATAAACGTAGCTGTGTAAATTAGTTTATAGGCTATTTATCAATCCTTGGAAGATTTAGCGCTCATTTCATTTAGCAGCAGAATTCAATTGTCAGTCCTGTCCTGTGAGTGCTAAATATAGTTATGTTCACACCCAATTTGGTTATTTTGTAACACGACTGCATTTGATAAACTGTGTAAAATACATAATCCAATATGCGACAAGAGTCACTGTGTGTTCTGTTGCATGTTTTCATGTGGAGTTATAACTGAACAGAGATAAACTGTTAAACAGTTAAACTGTGGTTTATATAAGGTTTTAGATTTAGTCACTGTACAGAGCCACTCCCATCAGATTACATTAGCAAGATGTAGACAAATTTTGGCAAGTAAAAAAATTCCATTGTTTATGAAATTTATTTATTTAATTTTTTGTTTTTAGTTATATTTATGGCCTTTTACTGGACAGGACAGTAGAGCATTGGGTGGAGAGAGCAGAGCGGGATCGAACTCGGTCGCCGCAAGCACAATCACACTAACCACGAGGCTGTCTGCCCCGTTTATGAAATTCATATATATTTTACCCACTTTCACTAGTTTTTCACTAAAATAGGAAATGGATGTACTATTCGAGTCTGAAGGTGTAGTCACATTTACCATTGTTCAGCTAATTTTCGTGAGTGAAATCCAGATATTTTAATAGGAATTCAACATGTTTACCAACAGAAAGATGCTTGGTCTTCTGTGTGAGCTGTGCTTCACACATTGCTACACTATTGGACCTTTTTGCCTGCAAAATTTCGATAATATGACCGCACCTTGAGAGTCACACCTGTTATTAAATACGGTTGTCAATGCCAAACACTGAACATACTTCCCTACTTTAAAACCAAGTTTTTAGGCCTCTCTTGTCCTCTCCATCATACAGATCCTGGAGGAACCAATTCTTCATGTTTAATGCACCTAATCAGGGGCAACTCTATTTATATCCATAATTTAGTGCAACCTCCCCTTTAGTAGTTCTATTTTTTGGATCGTGGGACATGACCGTGGTGTCCGAGTCTCCTGTGTGCCCTGACACACCGGAGGCCACAATCCTCACATAGCCCTCATTTGTTAAGTTATTTAAATATGTGTAAATGTAATCCCCCTACCGACGATTTGGTTTCAAGGGGAAAAAGCACGTCTACGCAAGCACAAACAACTATAAGACACCACAGAGCATCTATATTTCACATCCTGAGCTTTGAAAGCAGATTTTTTTAATAAACATGCGCTTCCTTTCAAAGTGAGCTCCTTTAAATCAGAGATCACGTTTCTGTAGGAAGAGGAGCAACTTCAAAATGCCAACACACTGCAGAGGAAAGTGAGGAATATTTTAAAACCCATGGGGTTCCCCGTGTTCCCAGTGCACAGATTTAAGCCATGTTCCCATCCAGCTGACTGAACTGATGGGTAGAACCTGACAGAGAGAGAGAGAGCGAGAGAAATGGAAAGAATGAAAGAAAGTCAAGGACATAGAGGATTTGAGGACAGAATAAAAGCTGAGGGTGTCGAAAGATAAAGCGGCCTTTGTGCATTTTCAAATGAAAGACCACAGAGACTTGCATTAGCCTTGATACCATTTCGAAATGTTAAATAGTAAACCGAGGTTACAACACATCACTGTTAAAAACAGCAACGAATTTAACATGCTAAAACAAAACTCAGTATGTCTGTTAAATATCTAGCCTAAAATAAAATAACTAAAGAGCCTTTATCCACAGGCGAATTCTATTTTTAGGTTGCAAATGACACTTTGGATTAGCGTCAACTTGTGGCATGTACTGCCCCCTGCTGACTGAAACAGACGCTGTATAATGCAAAACAGAAATGTAATGGAGAAGAGCAGGGGTCTTCAGCATCGTTAGACCAAGGACCCCTTGGTAGAGATGGAGCAGGGACACCTGTTGCATATTTTGTAAAACTAATCAAAAATAGTTCAGCCCAAATTAAAATTCTATCTTCACTCGCCCTCCTCATTTGAACCATCTGTTTCTTTCTTCTGTTTAACACAAACTGAGATATTTTGAAGAATGCTGGTATCCAAACAGCTGATGGTAGCCATTGACTTCCATAGTATCTTTTATATATATATATATATACTTTGTAAGTCAATGGCTGCTGTCATTACCAACATTCTTCAAAATACCTTCTTTTGTGTTCAGCAGAAGAAAGAAACTCCTACAGGTAAAAAAAAAAAAATAATTGGCAGGCCGCCTTTTGAAGACCACTGGAATATGAAGCTGGGGCCTTCAAAGTCAGCACAGGATCAGATGATTATATTATTAATGGGACTACAGGCAAGGACTGTTGACAGGGTCAACATCCTGTTTTGTTCCTGAAAATACTCGGATACAGAAAAAAGGAAGACCATGAAAATCTTAACAATACCCTGATAATTCTGTCTCTATGGTAACCACATACAACATTGAATAGCTAGCAGTAAACAAAACTGTAAAAATGTAACATTTCATAGCATTAGCTGTGCTGACACCTAGTGGCCAACTCGGATATTTACAAAAAGATGAAAAAAAAAGACTTTTTCCTTTAAAATTCAATTTTATTCCTAATGACATTACATAAATGAATAATTAAAAGCATTTCAGTTGAACAGTTCATATTTTAACATCTACCACACTCTAAGAAACGTCTGTAAAAATGTGTTAATATGAAAGTTAATATGAAATGATTTTTCACAGGTGTTTTACCCGTATTTTAAATTATGCATGGCATTGTGTTTTGGGGTTTAAAGGAAATGTCTGTAATATTAACAGATAAACTCCTGTCAGACATTCTGTTTTTCAGAATTTAAAAAAAAATGTTTTTGTCTTACAGTGCACTACAAATCAAACCTTCAGTTTAATATGTAAATGCCATCACTTTTGTAATTACCAATACACCTACTCTCAGTATCCAAGTTATCATGTTATCTACTCCATCTACACTACCGTACAGAAGTTTAGGATCAGTAAGTTTGTTTGTTTTTTTTGTTTTGTTTTTTAATAAATGAATGTATTTATCAAGAAAGGATGTATTAAATAAAAGGATGCATTAAATAGACAGTAAAGACTTTTAACATTGTTACAAAAGGATCATGCGACACTGAAGACTGGAGTAATGGCTGCTTAAAAACTAGCTTTACCATCACAGGAATAAATTCAATCATTCAAAACAATTATTTTTTAATTGTAATAATATTTAATAACTGTAATAATACATTGTAATATTATTACTAGTTTCACCGTATTTTTGATCAAGTAAATCCAGCGAACATAAGAGACTTCTTTCAAAAATCTTTAAAAACAAATCTTACCAATGCCAAACCTTTGAACAGTAGTGTACATGTCATAACAAATTATTCAATTCTCTCTGTATATAAAAGAAATTCCCAGAAGTGAAGAACAGTCAGCTTCAGTGTGACTTTGTCCTGTTACCGATAGCCCTTCACGCTAATACTATATAACCTTAAATGCTACAGGTGCAGACTGCTTTCAGGGCCGATGTTACTGTAATACAATACACACAAAGCCATAGCACACAATATTTAAAAATAAAACACGTACCATCTGGGGTGTCATACAGAAATATGCTAGTGAAAAAGCCCTGTTAAACCACTGTAAAATGTGTAGAAGGAAGGAAACGCCTCATGTTTGGAATGGATCTGCTCACTGAGGGGAGAGACGTGTTGACAGGGTGATAGACAGCTTACATAGGCTGCAGCTAGTAATGGAGAACTGACACTGACACATGAGGTCTCACTCTCGCCCATTCTGATGAACTCTCACCCAGTCAATGTTTAAAAAGTTTTGGGTAGGCTTTGGGTAACAACCCAAAAGCACGGCCCTGGCTCACGTTGCGCTCTGGAATACTGGTGTGGTGCTTTCTTTATATCGTCACTGTCTTTAAGGTACATTTTCTCATTTGTTAAACTAGAGGAAGTCAATCTATTTTTAAGCCATAGACCAAAGGACCGTTCTTCCAAAAAAAGAAAATACTGCCATCGTTTACTCACCTTCATGTCATTCCAAACCTCTATGATTTGCTTTTTTATGTAGATATCAGAAAATAAGATTATTTTTTTTATTTTTTTAAAGTTGTTGTTTTGGACCCCACTGACTTTTATCATATGAAAAACAGTACTCAAAATATCCTTTCGTGTTCCACATAAGAACGAAAATCAGCTTTGGACATGACATGAATGTTAATAAATGACAGAATTTCTATTTTTGGCTGAACTGTCCCTTTAAATGTTCATTTTCATTCATCTGGCTCATTGTAAAATGTCAGGTAGAGTTCATTCATTCATTACTGCGCATTGTTTCACATTAGCTGATGAATACGCTTCATCAGTCACAGGATAAGATTATCCCTGCTTTTTAACCTTGCACAGCATCCCGCCGTGCAGCTAGTGAATTGCTGATGGAGTTGCTGTCAATCACAATCACTGTGTGAATGCAAACAGGACAAACCGTCAAACAGAGAGGGAAGAACAGTTTTACAACTGACAATTTGTCCGAGAGGCTCTGCTGCAACTAAAAGACATTGTACTTGACTATAAGAGAAAGAAAGTCTCTGATTATCACTCGGCATGAAAACTGACATCAACATCCTGCCAGCTGGTAAGGCCAGATGCAGCACGGTACGCAACACCTACGATTACCACACCACAACAAATTCTCAAGCCGGAGTTCTTGTTCTTACAGTTCCCAAAATATAAAGATTCACCGCTTGCAGTATTAAATAGTGTAAATGTACTAATACAACATGGGACAAAATGTAATTTCAAGGAACATCCCATTAGCTACACCTGATGAAGCCAGTTGAATGAGAGACAAAACATCTGCAAATGATGAGAACTGAAGCCCAGCTGATGAACAAATGAGCTCAACAGTAAAAATGATTTTGACATATCAGCCCTGTCACAATGTTGATCTGCAATTGCATTAAACACAATTGCGAGGTACCCTGTCAACAAATCAATTATGAAGAAATCATCGACTGTAATAAAGCTATTTGCAAAATACATTTTCCATAATAAGTATTATTGCAAATACTGATCATGTCGACAATAAACAAGCATCTGTCAGTCGCAAACTAAGATAAGGGACAAATATAGACCAAGGTCAACTGATCTGCTAGATAAGACATTGCTCCACATATGCAGGATTACTAGTTTCACAATTGTTCTGACTGTATTCCACTGAAGAGAGGGCAGCAATAAAACAAACTCCACACTGAGCACGACTGAGACACCGATATAACAAATTGTTACTAAATATGACAATGAAATGCTGTATTAGAAAATAAAGGCAAGCAATGTCATTTTCAAAGCAACCTTTAGAGAATCTTGCTTGGTATGTACTAGGAATATGCCTGCAGGGTTAGTCACAGACCATACATCATTCCAATATGACTTTTTGGTACAAAAATTAAGATATTTACTAATTATTAGAAATTATGCACATTATAGTACTGTCGTGCAAAATGCATATCACAGGGCCTGTCATCAGTCCATACTGCTGTTCACAGGCAAAATGCAGTAACTACATACAGTATTTGGTCAAAACTCAAATCTGTAGATCTGTACTGTGACAGACAGGTTTGCTTTGAATTGCCAATTTAAAAAAAAAATCTGTTTCAGTTACTGCCTTTGTGAGACAGACATAAAACAATAAAGATAAGCACTTACACATCTTATTCACATTTTGATGATGCTTTGCAGAAATATTCTGTAACTTAGCAAACTGCATTAACATTTGATCTATCCTCACTAAGACCTGGACAAGAAGTGCAAGAGTTGTACACAAGAGTACAATGAGACAGACTACGGTCCAAAGGTCATATGCAAAGTTAGACTGCAGTTTCTCTCTTGGGGGAAAAATTATCTAATCCAATATTCCCTTGCACCTGTTCTCCCCATCAGAAGCCACTCATCTAGGTTTTTACAAGCAACCAACTAGCTTTTTTGTTACTCAATATTAAGTGCATGTTATAAAATAGCGAGAGGTTTGAAACTGTTAGGGCTCTGGAAAAAAACACTACGACATAAAATATTTTAACAGGTTGTGCATATATTAAATTTAACTAGTTTTGTTTTAAATCTAAAATCATGAAATACATGTCTAGCAAAAGTATTGTCAGGACAGGATGACATTGTCCAACTATGGGATTGAAGCCAGTCTTTTGCACCTGTGCTAAAAATAGCCTTGTACACTTTCTTCAGAAACACAGTACCTTTTTTCTCTTTCTAAACACCTTGTGCTGAACTTTGGGAAGTGCTGACTCAGGCCCCCAAAACAGTTAAGAATCAGCCTATTTTGACCCATCTGATTCATTGCATCAATGCAGCATTTCTGCCAAAGTGACTGAAATCTAACACATGGTTCCCAATGGCGTATATAACGCTCTTAACCAACACTGTCTGTTTCAATACAGAGTATAATGGTGGTCCTAACATATCCCGAGACCCTCTTTTGCTGCATTCTGCTGGTGGTTCTACAAATGTGTTTGTATCTACTGAATGTAACATCAATAAAAGTGATACCATAGCAGATTGTTCGGCCACTTTGACCGCAAAGCAGCAGAGCATCCATTGAAGCTCTAAATTTCCCCCTTTTTTATTCCCACAGAGAAAGTGGCCACACATCCTCTTGTGTTGTAGATCAAAGCCTTGTCAGTACTTATTAATTCCAAAGAGACGGACCCCGTGGAACTGAGGCAGTTTGGGGATAAGCACAGTGAGCAGGGAAATGGTGTTGATGATGAAGTGGACCCTGTCATACTTTGTATAGAAACTGGTCAGGAAATACCTGTAGAGGGGAAGGACAAGGACAAGATAAAGTTAGATGTCAGATAGCAACATGAGATGCACAGATGCAGAGGCTACAGAAGTTTCTCAAGCAAGCACAGCACAAGACTGCATCTAATGGAAACATAGGATGTGGTTTCTTCATGCTGCAACAGAATGCTTTTCATACATACAGTGGGTACGGAAAGTATTCAGATCCCCTTAAATTTTTCACTCTTTGTTATATTGCAGCCATTTGCTAAAATCATTTAAGTTAATTTTTTTTCCTCAATGTACACACAGCACCCCATATTGACAGAAAAACACAGAATTGTTGACATTTTTGCAGATTTATTAAAAAAGAAAACCTGAAATATCACATGGTCCTAAGTATTCAGACCCACTGATATATTTAACTCAGGTGCTGTCCATTTCTTCTGATCATCCTTGAGATGGTTCTACACCTTCATTTGAGTCCAGCTGTGTTTGATTATACTGATTGGACTTGATTAGGAAAGCCACACACCTGTCTATGTAAGACCTTACAGCTCACAGTGCATGTCAGAGCAAATGAGAATCATGAGGTCAAAGGAACTGCCTGAAGAGCTCAGAGACAGAATTGTGGCAAGGCACAGATCTGGCCAAGGTTACAAAAAAATTTCTGCTGCACTTAAGGTTCCTAAGAGCACAGTGGCCTCCATAATCCTTAAATGGAAGACATTTGGGACGACCAGAACCCTTCCTAGAGCTGACCGTCCGGCCAAACTGAGCTATCGGGGGAGAAGAGCCTTGGTGAGAGAGGTAAAGTAGAACCCAAAGATCACTGTGGCTGAGCTCCAGAGATGCAGTCGGGAGATGGGAGAAAGTTGTAGAAAGTCAACCATCACTGCAGCCCTCCACCAGTCGGGGCTTTATGGCAGAGTGGCCCGACGGAAGCCTCTCCTCAGTGAAAGACACATGAAAGCCCGCATGGAGTTTGCTAAAAAACACCTGAATAAGATTCTCTGGTCTGATGAGACCAAGATAGAACTTTTTGGCCTTAATTCTAAGCGGTATGTGTGGAGAAAACCAGGCACTGCTCATCACCTGTCCAATACAGTCCCAACAGTGAAGCATGGTGGTGGCAGCATCATGCTGTGGGGTGTTTTTCAGCTGCAGGGACAGGACGACTGGTTGCAATCGAGGGAAAGATGAATGCGGCCAAGTACAGGGATATCCTGACGAAAACCTTCTCCAGAGTGCTCAGGACCTCAGACTGGGCCAAGGTTTACCTTCCAACAAGACAATGACCCTAAGCACACAGCTAAAATAACGAAGGAGTGGCTTCACAACAACTCCGTGACTGTTCTTGAATGGCCCAGCCAGAGCCCTGACTTAAACCCAATTGAGCATCTCTGGAGAGACCTAAAAATGGCTGTCCACCAACGTTTACCATCCAACCTGACAGAACTGGAGAGGATCTGCAAGGAGGAATGGCAGAGGATCCCCAAATCCAGGTGTGAAAAACTTGTTGCATCTTTCCCAAAAAGACTCATGGCTGTATTAGATCAAAAGGGTGCTTCTACTAAATACTGAGCAAAGGGTCTGAATACTTAGGACCATGTGATATTTCAGTTTTTCTTTTTTAATAAATCTGCAAAAATGTCAACAAGCTGTGTGTACATTAATGAGGAAAAAAATTAACTTAAATGATTTTAGCAAATGGCTGCAATATAACAGAGTGAAAAATGTAAGGGGGTCTGAATACTTTCCGTACCCACTGTATACTGTATATAAAAAGAGGATTATAATCAATATAAAATCAGAGCAATATAAAAAGAGATATAGTTACTTAATGAACATTTCTAGTATAGTGCATGCTATTCTAAAGAAAAAAAAAAAAAATATTACACGGCTCTATGGATAACTTGATTCTGATTGGTCAGCCGCAACACTGTGTGTTATTCCCCATTAGCAACAGCAAATAACATACCGCTCATCTGGGTATTAGTCTAGAGGGTGGCGCTTCGTTCACGTCTTTCATATTACACCACGGCACACTCTCTCGTTTCATTCAAATGCAACTGTTATCATCTTGAACCTCAGTTATCGACTGTATTTACTGTAAAATGAAACCAGCGGACTTCAGTATTAATAGTAGGCCTGCAGTAATATTGTTGAAGTGCTCTACTTGTTCCCAATGTTCTGAATGCTGTAATGGATTTAAAGTGCCCCTATTATGGGTAATGAAAGGTTCATATTTTGGTTTTGGGAGTCCCCATCAACAGGTTGACATGCATGCAAGGTCAAAAAATCACTTTCATTGTCTTATAATATGCATTTATTTTTACATTACTTGCTCAAGGACTCCCAAACGATTCGCTCAACGATTCATTTTCCCAAACCCCTCCTTTGAGTGACGCTAATCTGCGGTGATTGGTCTCATTTTAATTTCATCTTGCCTGTAATGCCTGATAAAGCAGTGTTTGTGAGGGCAGTGCTGCTTTGTTTACAGCCGTTACCGGGGAAACCGCTATTTACCCCTATATATATATATACCGCTCTAAAAGCAGCACCTAGTGGCAAAGAATGAATTTGCATTTTCATTCAGACCAACGCAAAAAGACCAACAAGTGGGTGGCAATATGCTAACGTCAACATGAAACGGCTTGGGATTCGTTTTAAAAACGACTCATTTCAATGATTCAGAGTCGACTCTTTCTTTTGAGAGACAATAACTTTATACACGGTGCTCTTTCAGATTTAAAACATTGCAGGATGCTAAACACCAGTTTGGCGAGGCTACCAATCCAGCTAGAACATCTAAGAACAACTTATACAAGCTAAGAACAGCAAACCAGGCTGGCTCTTGTTTTGTCAGCAGGGAAGTCTCACTCACTTTTTTTTTTTTGTCAAATATCTCTCTGAAATACATTAAATGACACAGCATCACAATTTCACTTTTTTTAAAATGCAAGCACATTTTTTAAATAAAAGGTTTTTGAGGTCCTGTTTCATGTTAACATTAAGAACAGCGGTAAAAGCAAGACAAACCTCCTCATCCCTCACTGTAACCAACAGATAAACACTCACAATATGAGAGGAGAAGACATAAGAGAGAAGAAAAGAGTAGAGCAAATGACCTGACTGACTGACTAACTGTTTCTAAATCCGGCTCTCCTTGCCAGCAGACACCACAGGATGTCAGCATCACTGCCTCTTGCTCATGGTCATGCAGAGCAAGCTGTGAAAGCCTTCTCAGCGCGTGTGCAGAACACAACCAAAAGGGACAAATTAGCGTGACATGCAGAACGAAGCTTCTAACAGCACAGAGCAAAGGCAAACACTCTTACAGTATAATAGGGGTGATGGTGAGAAACTTTCGAGAGGCGGTGAACTGGACCCCGTAGTCCATCTGTTCCCAGTGGGTTAGAAGCCGGGCCTTGCCTTGGTCTGGAGTCTCAAACGGCGTTCCTTTTACCGTGTGTAGGAAGATATACATGCACTATGGCAGAAAGACAGTCACAGAACATCATGACCTTTGGTACAATTCTTCAAAGCTCTATCAGCAGATGTTGTGAAACTCTTAGGACAACAGCAAGAGCTGATCTGTTTTGGGAGCAGGACGACTAAGAAAGGCGATACAGGATGGCTCTGTTAGTCCAACACTGGCTGAAATTACAGAACCTAGAGTCAGCAACTGAACGGGCCAAAATTCAGCAAGAAAAAAATGTTGCCGTTTCAGAGTTTCTGCAGCTGGGGACTGTCACAAAACAAATGATTATTTTAGGCGTCTGCATCTTAAGAAGCTCTTAAGAAAGCATCTGTGCTACATTTACACTATGAAGCTAATGCAATGGCGTTCTATTGGCAGACCGTGAGCCAAAATGAGTTGCAGATCTGTTACATGTTATAACAATGCTACAATGATACTGTAGTTAAGGCCTGTTCACACCTGTCCATTTTAGCGTTCACATCAATGCATGATAATGTTATATTTATTATTTAGTTATGTTGCCTGCCACTTCGAATGCTCAAGCTCTTAAAAGTCAAGTGGATTCTGACTAGCTGTCGATGTTTTTATCATTAAATGAAATGGACGTGATTCCAAATATACTGTTCCTATCATTACAGCTTTGGACTTCTATTCTCACAGAATTAAAAAGTATATTAAAACTTTATATATAGTTATCATGAACAGAGTGAACAGGCTTTTACAATAGCAAAATATATAGCAATAACCAGCTTGTAAACAGGTGGACAAAATGCCTCGCGTATCTTTTGTTGGATGTACACAACAAATTTTTTTTAGAAATATCACTTAGATGGATGGCGAACTATAAACAAGCTACAAAAAAAAGTTTTTATAAAAGTACAACACAGACTATAATAAATTATATGTTATAAATGTTATAAAAACATACAGCTATAAAAGTATATACAAACTAAATATAAAAAATACATTCACTTGCAGTGAGGACAAACACAGTTTGAGCACAATTTGTTCTGTATAATGAATTACTGCATTAAAACATGGGCATTTTCCAATTCAGTCAATGTTAATAATTTTGCATATTTTGGGGCAATGAAGTTCATACAGTCTTCTAAAATACATTTCAGAGCTTGATTTAAGAATAATTTTGGTACATTTCTTAATTATACACAATTTTGGTACTGTGATGTTTTAGAAAAACAACAACAACAACAACCACTAACCTAAAAACGTAATACGGTGAACCATGTTAATATTAAGTTAGCAGTTAAACTTTTTAGCCCGGTGTCATTTAGCAGCTCTTACCAAGTTGTGGATGAGGTTGGTGAGGGTCCAGACCACAGGAACGCTGACGAACGGTATGCTGAGCAGTATTATGTGTAGGAGGCCGATGCCAAGCACATAGGAGAGCCATATACCCCTGCTGTTCATCACTCGGGTGTTTGGATTGACCTCACTGTGCGCCGTGCCCACGTTCATCCTCGCGCAGCGGAGGCACACTCAGAACTACTGCGCACTTACTGCCAGACACAAGAAACACGTGTAAATGCACATATGGGTGTAAATTACATTACGTTCACTGACGTTCAGACGCATTGACTATAAAAAGTCATAGAACAGTATGTAAAGATAAACATCAATATGCAGTGTGTGGAAAATCAACAACTTCTGAAAGTGTTCCGTTGTTGTTATTTAAAATGATGAGTGGGACGAAGCACGGGTCACTTACTGTACAATATTGCGCAAGAGTCTTCACGAACCACGCAGAAACTTCACAGTACGTACTCGCGAAAAATAATATAGCGCTATTTCCCTCTGGTTGAAATTTGTTTCGAAACGTTATCGGGATAGCTTCAGTTCTGGAGCCCTTGTGCAATGTAGCCTTGCCGGTTTTCGAAACTTGACACGTCTGTTTATTTCATCATGTTTGCTTTGAAGCACTTTGTTCCTGTGCAAACAGATGGTGACAACACAGCAAGACTTCATCGTTTCACGTCATCGTTTTTCAGAACTCACCTTTAGAAAGATGGAAATGTATTCATCGGGATAGCCGCTGATTGGACGATGTGAGTCACGTGGAGGACGTCGCCCAATCGGAGTTCGATGCGTTGATAATTTGCTGAAAAGGCGCACGCCCCCTTAACGTCACAGAAAGTGCTAGTGAGGGAGATTAGGCGATTATGCAAAAATACTGAGATTTATGGGTATAGTAGTTTATTTAAACGAAATATTACCCATGCTGTTACAGTCTCAAATGTCTGGTTCTGTAATAAGTTTAACTGTAACAGAATTTCACAACAACGCTGGTTACTTTGTATTCTGTTATTAAAATTGCATAAAATGAGAAGTTAGGCAGAATGTTAGGAATTGAAAAATTCACATTTAATACATGCAATAACAGTTGGTATGGATCATCCTGTTGATGAAATGGAGGCAGGATTTTCATTTTGCTGAACTGTCCCTTTAAATATCATAATTTAATGCATTGCATGTGATTAAACTATAATTTGTCATGTTTTACATTCAGAGGTAGGCTAATTCATAAACATGGCTGAGTAGTAGGCTAACTGATAACTATGTAATCTGGTCTAATCAGATTCCAAAAATTAAGTACTTGTAGATCAATTATATTATAAAATACCCATAATTAGACTACAGTTACTTTTTTATTGATTACATATTTACAAAAATCATTTCATTTTTAAGAAGTTTAACCCACTTAGTGGGTTATTTAGCATTATTATGTCTTTGGAAGGCGTTTGTCTTTCAAACACATTAAAATGCACAAATTCACATTATTTCTCATTTACATGTAATGCAGGGACTCCCAAACATTTTTGTCATCTGAACCTCTTCCACCTGATATATTTACTTGAAGCCCCTCTGAGATTTTAACACATTACACATTTGCATGTTCACATTTCTCTCTCACAGTCCAATTACATGCTGGTAAACAAATTAGATATTTCTTGTTCTATTTTGATTGATATTTTAAAATCAATCTATTTTAATTTTACATTTTTATGATTTAATTCATTATTAGCTTTTTAACTGACAAACCCCTTTGCAGTTCCTTCATGAACCATTTGGAAAACCTTGACATGTAATGTTTATTGCACTTCATGTTGTTAATAACAAGGAAAGTAATATTTTTTTTCTATGCATTTTTACATCAATATGGTATATTATCCTAATTAAATCAATGTGATAAACAAGTTAGGGCACAAGTAATCTAAAAATAATCAAAAGTTAGTCTTATTATATTACCTAAAATGTGTAATGTAATGGATTACATTACTAACTACAATTTTGTCATGTAATTTGGAATCAGTAACAGATATAATTTTTATTCAATCTACCCAGCTCCGTTCATAAATTACTTTTTTTTAATTTCTATAATGTGTACTGAAAAATTAATATCATGGGTGTTTCTAAGGTTATTTTATTTTAATCCAAAAAAATAAAAAATAATAATAACTTTATGAAGGTTAGACATGAAGGTCACATTGGAAACCCACTTTCATAATTAATTTTTTTTTTTCTTGTGTTTTTTTTTCAAATGCCTTTCATGTAAAGAGTTTGCGCCTTGGCTGAGAATATTATCTAAACATTAAAAATACAAACAAATATAAACTTTAATATAACATACTGTATATTACATAAACATATGATGAATTATGTGAAAATGATTTATTATTTTATTTTAGTTTTTAAACTATAACTGTGATGTGTGAACATCAAGGTAAATATTACTTAAAAACAATATTTCTATCATGTACAATTAAAATTTAAGCTCTAATTTTGTAAAATTGTGAAAAAGTGTGTATATTAATAATATTATTTTATGTGCATTTATGATAGATAAAATGCTAGCTGTGAAATTAGGCACAGCAAGAGTGTTTTATATGCTTAAGATATCATTTCCATCACTGCCATTTACACCGCAGAATAATATTATATTGCGATATAAAATTATAATAGTGGCCCTCTATAATTTGTTCTTTAATTTTCAGAAACCTAAAAAACTTTTTCTGTGATGCATGTATGTCTACTGTACTTTTAAAAATTATTAAAAATGATTATTTTAAGGCCAAAAGTGTCGATAGTTTCAGAAACACTTGTTTATGGTCAGGCATGTATAGTGGACTACTATGAAGATAATGTTATTCCCAAGCTATCTATAGATGTTACCACACCTCAAGTCACTTAAAACAAGATGAAATGCTTTCACTATGAAAAACTGAGGATGTTCTGCAGTCATACATGACCTAAAAGCATTTGTACCCGGTATATGCATGTAGTCAGCTCATAGCTGCGTATGACCCTTCCATCTTAAATGTTGCATAATGTGAAGCTAAAGCTCCAACAAATGCTATAAGGGCACTAATAGGCTGTAGGGCCACTAATAGGCTTTCTAAAAGAAGTTATTTAGTCTCTGGCCCAAAGATGTGTGAAATATCAGCTCTGCTACACAAACTCTGTCATTTTGCCCTGTAGGAACTGAAACGTGAGCCATGTGTCTGAATGACATGGGAGCGTCTTCACTGATGATTAAACCGTAGCAAACGCACACAACTTCAAAGCGCTGTGGTCTTCCCTCTCGTGCTCTTACAATGCTCTTGGCGGGGAGCTACTACATTTGAAAAGCTGTTAAATTATATCTTGGAGCTCAGAACATGCTACTCTGATATTCTTTAAGAATGCAACCCTCAGGCCCAAAGATTTATGTTTCCCAACGTGATTCCTTCAGCTGGAACCGAGCCTGTTGGAAGCAGGCTACCTTTAAAGACAAGATTACATTTAGACTGCAGCAGCATTGTGTCTTTCTGTCCCATGAGGGACAAATGCTTGTGACATTAATTAACCTTTAAATTATGACTTTACGCAGAGTAAATCACTGGCTGCAGATGAGATCAAATTGCTATTATGTCAAGAGAGGCTAAGCTGTGGCTATTTTCATCAAATTACTTTCTTTTTTCTTTTTTTTTATGTACATATATTTTTAACAGATGCTGCCTTGAGGTTTTTGACGACTCTCTGATGAGTCTATGAAAATCATAAAGTGCACAGAAGCATGAAGTTATTTCATTTTAAGAGCTTCCATAATTACCACTGTTCATTTTGCAGAAGACAACAGCTCAGGGAATTCATACGAGATTATACAAGACGAAAGTCACGCTGACTGTTCATGTTCTTACACACGTACGCATATTTGCCCCAGAGGTTTTTAACTAGAATTTGGAACATTCCCTAGCTGCATGCCTCAAATATTTCAAGCCAACCCCAACCTATTCCTGCTTTAAAAAACACGTTACCATACTGATTCCACTTTTCCCAAATAAATGTAATAAGATATTGAGGTTTGAGGACCACAGAAGTCTCGACTCATTGTAATGTATTTATGTATGATACCACTAATGCTAATAAGATAATATAAGATGGTCTGCAGTCTCTACACAGAAAATCATTTTAACAGCAATTTCTGAGACAAATGTGTGACAATACTGAGAGTACCCAGAAGATGTCAGTATAAACACATTGTTGATGTTTTTGTCTCACTGGAAAAGATAGTTTCTACTCACTGAATTGAGTCAGATCTTATTTCTATTACTGATCTTTTATAATACTTTACTATATACTACATCCTTACTGTATTGCAGCTTTATAATAACGTAAGCCTAATAATATACAGTATATGCCTTATGCAATCCCTTTGTGTTGTTAGGAAATACATGTACCTTATATATTGTGTATTGTATATTTAATTGATGAATTGGTATAAAAACAGGTTTGAGGATCAGTTGTAAAAAGAGCAGTTTGTATAGTAGTAAATGACTGTCACAATGGACTTCAACACTCCCAAAAAATGTCCAAAAATAGGGTACAACAGCTTGTCATTGGGACAGTTCCTTCAGAAGGACTTATTTGTACCTTATTCACCCCTAAGTGGCTCACAGTAGTACTCTAAGGCAGTAATACGCACCTTTTAGGGCAGTGGTTGTCAATCCTGGTCCTGGAGAACCCCCAGCACTGCACATTTTGGATGTCTCTCTTATCCCCTTATATGCTGGTTAGGTTTGATTTGAAGCATGGCAGAAGGTTTGAGCTGGTTATGAGCTGGTTTAATATAGTCATGTGCTGGTCCTGAGCTGGTCCTAAGCAACTAGCTCCTGTTCAGGACCTGCTCGTAACCAGCTTATAACCAGCTCATGACCAACTAAAGACCAGCTTAAACCAGCTGCAATGCTTCAAAACATACCTAACCAGCAAATGCTGTTTTTTTTTTTTTTTTCTCAACAGTGCTGACACTCACATTTGAGGTCTTGGAGTCTTCAGTAATGAGCTGATGAGTTGAATCAGGTGTGTTTGATTAGGAAGACATCTAAAATGTGCAGGATTGGGAACCAGACAGGGTACAAAGTTGTCCCTTAAAGGGAACTGCCCCAAGTAACAAGCTGTTGTACCCATAAAATAGGGGTTCTCAAACTCAGTTCTTGAGGGTCACTGTCCTGCAGAGTTTAGCTCTAATCCCAATTAAACACACCTGAGCCAGCTAATCAAGGTCTAAAGGATTACTAGAAATTTCCAGGCAGGGGTTTTGGACCTGGTTGGAATTACACTCTGTAGAACAGTGGCCCTCATGGAGCAGAGTTTGACAAATGTGCCCTAAATGTACAATTTGTGCTTTTTTTCTGACAGTAAAGGATTCAAATAAACCTCAGATTAAGAAGGATCTCACCACAGTTTCTTAATACTCAGGTGACAGTAGCTGGATATCTTAAAGAGATAACAAATGAAAATACTGTCAGAATTTACTCACCTTTATGACATTCGAAATCCAGTTCCTCTGTAGGCTACAACAGGAGATGTTAGACAGGATGTTCACACTGCTCTTATCCAAATAAAGGTAAATGGTGACCAGGTGCTGTCAATCTCCAAAAAAAAAAAAAAAAAGCACAGCAGAAAAGAACCATAACAGCAGTCTACACAAACCATGCACTAAATTCCAAGTCTTCTAAAAACATGTGATAGCTATGTAAGAAACAGACTGAAATTTAAGAGGCGATGACAATTGCCACTGTTGGTGAAAAATCTGGAAATGCATGTGCCATATCGCAATCTAAGCAATCATAAGCGCAATTTGAGGGCAGCCATATGAATAATAGCATACATTTTGACGTTAAGCTATTGTATGGCTTGAGAAGTCTTGGAATATAGAGGACAAATGGATTACTTTTATGCTTTTTGTTGTGCTTTTGGTGCATGAGGCTACTAATTACAGAATATTACATTTTAGGTCAATTATCCCTTAAATACTCAGATAAGCGCAGTTGAACATCTTAAAGAAATAATATATGTAGAAATTAAAAATCACCATTTACTCACCCTCATGTTGTTCATCTTTAATAAACAAATTAAGATATTTCTGAAACCTAAGATTTCTGTCCCTCCAATTGAGGTCCATTCCACCAAAACACTGATGCTTTAGAAAGTTCATAAAGACATAAAAGTAATCCATATCAATCGAGCGGTTTAATCCAAGTCTTCTGAAGAGACACAATTGCTTTATATGATATGATAAAAAAGATTTAATTTAGGCTTTTATTCATACATAAACAATGACCAGTGCACCTACATGCAGAACCTGATTTTACCAAGTGCGAGATTATCCAATCAGATCTGAAGAACCAGTTTATAGTTTTTGTGAAGTTTAGGCTTACAATCAGTGTTTGGTGCTTGTACATGAGTGTCATTCATCTATCATTTCCTCTGATTTTAGGGATTACTCATGGTTAAGGTTATGGTGTAGGGATATGGTCAAGACTAAAATTTTTGGATTAAAATGTTGTTCCATGGTCAACAAAATATGCAAACTCAGCAAAATCAGGACATGTGCACATACAAATATGGTACACATGGACGCAGAACCATACTTTTAAGAAAGCAAGGTAAAAAATCCTTTTTTCAATCTGAGATGCATTTGAATCTTGTGAAAACTTAGCAAAAAGACATTTTTAGACTGACACAGACAAACCCTATATCCCCAAATGTCATATTTAAGTGACATTATTTCCACTAGCCTCTTTTTAACATAAAATCCATTCATTCAGAACTCTAATATCATCATCTGGGGCCTGGGGTTTGGACTGTCACACTCTGAAAATAAATACGGTCTACGCTTCTCACGTCTGATTCGATATTTGCTTAAGAATGCGTGCCAGGCAACGTGCTTCGCAAGGATAACAGCACCCCGAAATATGCAATATGCCCTGGTAATGTATTCATTTTCGAGCTTCAATAACCCTGAGTCAAGAATAATTTCAAACTTGAGAGAAGAGGAAGAGAGGGCTTGTGACCCAAGCCGGTCTAATGATAGCCACACTGGAAAAAGCTAAAGTACTGACACTCCATTATTGTCCTATAGAGGAAGCTGAGGATTAGAACACCAAAGAATTTCAATAAAAGAAGTGTCTGTTGTGGGGCCGAGGGTCCTGGGGGGCTGCGGAGCTTTAGGCATTGTCCTGGAGGGTGATTGAGAGCGAGAGGAGGGGAGCGGAGAAGCATTGTGCAGGGACGGAGCCTTTCTAAAGGTGGTTATTAGGAGAGAAATGGTGTGGGGGTGGCTGTTGACTCTTCATCTTGTGTGAACAAAGTATCTGGCATATAGCTCTCTCTCTCGCGGCTTTCGCTTTACGACGGCCATGAATACTCTCGGCGGGCTCGCCCAGACCTGCGCGAAGGCTTATTGTCCGGCTTAAGTGTGGTTTAATTAAGCAAGCTCTGTGTCCTGAGAGAAGAGAGGCGCTTTAAAGCGCTCGAGTCCCGCAGAGATGCCGGGGATGATGCGTAGTATCAGGGCTATTGAAGGGGAAAGTGTTTGCTGCTCTAATGAAAAAGGTTTGTTTGGGGGGGATGAGCGGGGAGGGGTGGAGGAGTGTCTGGGCTTTGTCCCCAGCTTACAAAGTAGGGACAAAAGCTGTGATATTATACAAATGCACCCATTTCCAGGACATGATGCGGGGACGGGGGCCCGGAGACGGGTCGGACTGCTCCATCTCAGCCCTGTTGGCACCTTACAAAATGATTTTTTCCCCCCACCACAAAGATACGCATTCTAGTTAAATCCCGAGAGCAGGGGGCTTCTGGGTACCGCAAATTTGGGGGTTGCGGACTTAAGCGGATTTTCTCTGCAACTGTAAGAACAAGCTAATTCCTCAGACCTCCTTTATCTCTAACATGGTAATAACAAACAATGAAATTCTGAAGAGAAAGGGGCAAAGGAAGAGGAGGGAGGAGAGACGCAGACACAAAAGAAGGAGAGATGGAGGGAATGAAAGAGAGGAGAGACGTGTGTGAGGAGAGGGTGGGCTAGGGCGTGTTAAGAAACTTTCTCGCTCTAGTGTTATGTGTGAACGCTGCGCTAATCCAGGTTTTATTGCTTGCCTGTGTCCGGCCACACTGTCCGGATTGGATAGTGGGGGTCTACACATGTCCCTCTTTGAGGAAAGCCTGAGAAAGAGCCGGACCTGGTTATGGCCGTTTTCAGGTCGCCTTAGAAACCTGCACCACAGGGGTCCTCTGTGTATGTCTCTGCATTCCCTACGCATGCTGCTAGCAAACACATACGGATTAGAGCTAACGTTAAAGGTGCGGACACATTAGCGAAATTCGGTGAAAGCTTGCAGGCAAAACAGGTACATTATGTATTGTCAATTGCCTCACCGAGGAAGAACTCACCGAGAAGTCACTTTCAAATCAAGCATCTTTACGTTGGTCAATGGGGCAAATCTGGGTGAAATTCCAAATCGTATGGATTCCTAGCGAAATTAAAGATTGCACCCACGGGAATTTGTAGAACAACGCTACATGTGACTGCACCTTATGTTTTGGCTTGTGTCGTTTGCGAATTATCTTCCATCCACTCACAGGAAGCTAAAAGGGTGTCTTTCCTAGATTATATGGGCTACTTTGTGGGTGTGTAAGGTGATGTATTAGCCTAGCCCTAATAAAAAGCAGGAGTGTCCACAAACATGACTTAATGAGGGAGGATGAGAGACTCCTGACCCAGAGGTCAAAGCTCCGGGCGAGTCTCTTTATTCCCATTGATCTGCTAGCGCACTTCATTTCCATGCTCTAGGGCCCACTTCAGTAAATTCATTAAGTGCGATTGATACGAGAATCAAGACTTCCTCCGAAGCACAATAGCTATGCTAGAAGGGAATGGTCTTGTTTGTGCTGTAGCTATGTCAAGCATCTCTGGCTTTTGTCCTGGCTTCACACCGTTGTGGTGCACGCTGGGGTTCGAGTCCTTGAGATTCTAATCGTAAGCTCATTTCCAGCCGGTCCGTTGTGTCGTGGCCTTACGGCCTTGACCTGGGAAATGTGGTTTCAGTGTTGTTGAGATGCCGACCGCAGACCATTCCTCGTCTCCACTCGTAAATTACGCTCCGATCAGGTTTTCCCAGCCAATCCTGGCGAGCAGATCCGCGTCTGTCACTCTTCAAGAATGCAGAATCAAACCGCTGATCTAGGCACAATGCAGCTGATAGAAAGCAGATCTTTATTCTCGATGTCGGGAACACAGTGCATGCTACACATCAATGTAACCTGCAATCAAACTAACAGGTTCATATCTAATCAGATCAGGGGTGTAGCATTCTGTAAGAAACAGAGAAATTAATGAACATTTAAGATGTCAGAATGGCATCGAGGTGCAATTGCAGCGCTGCTCTGAACCTTTTGATGAGGGAGAATAAAGGCAAAGAACGGGGCAATGGAAATATGACCTCCAGACCGCGGTCAGAGCTGTCAGTGTCTCTCTTCAGCTCCTGCGGTGGCTGCGCACAGACCATGTCCCTGCTGTGAGTGAGACAGATAGATACACTAGCAGATAAACAGAAACACAAGACTTCAGTCCTTGATCACTGGATTGGAGGAGAAAGTTTTATCCAGCCACAGCCAAGCAAGAGAATACTGGACAATAACACAAATTAAACATTCCTGGAAAAGAGGTGGGCACTTATGTGAAAACCTTTTTTTATTATTATTATGAACTGGAATTTGAAGTAAATTGGCCACAACCTACAGGAAACTGAATTGGAATTTGAATCGGAATGACAGGAAAAGGAATTCGCTGAATTGCTATTCATAGAAAGTGTTCTTCCACTAAAAGTTAATATATTAAATATGATGAAATACATGTAATATCCTCATTTCATCTATCTATCTAGTCCTATAGACCTTCAAACTTATTTTCAAAACTTTACATCAAAAAATAAAAATTAGTCATATTAATTTGTCTGAATTTATTTAATTCTACTTTGTTATATTTGCATTATAATTCTTCAATTCTTCATTCTTCGAATTTTGTTGTCTCGTCTGACGATGATTTATTCTTTAAATGCATTTGTAGGCTGTTTTGAGTGGAAAACCACACGTGCTTACTGATATAAGACTAATTTGAATGCAATTTTGGTCTCTAGTATTTTTACCAGAAACCACTGTCAGTTCGCCTCTGTCCCGGCGTTTTAGGTCAGTCTGAGGCAGAGTCTATATTAGAATGCATTGTCAACTTTTAGTGCTGTGTCTCTTTCTCATTAACCGTCTGCCCTCATCCCATCCGAATGACAATAGTGTTTATGTAAAATGTGCTGCCTTTGGGCCACTGGGGCACAGAACACTGCATGCCACACCACCTTTTACGGCTTTTTATTGTGTTTCCTTTGTGTCTCATCGTCACAAGGGGAGGACGCGGCCATCAAAATTCTCCAAGACAAAATTCTTCTCAACGTGTGAATGCATGTGCACACACACGCATCCGGAACAATTAGTTCGGGGCATGGTGTACTTAAATATAGTGACGCCGTTCCCCGATGCCGTCAGCAGGCCCGACTCTGACTCAGCTGGGTTCCCTTGATGTTAATACAGACAATATAGATCTTAATAAGACAAATCTACACCTCCGAAACTCAGTGCTGACACCCTTTCATTCTTATTCCCTCCCAGCCTCCTCTCTCTCTCTCTCTCTCTCTCTCTCTCTCTCTCTCTTTCTCTGTCTCTTTCTTTCTTTGCTACATTACCAGGGGGTGGTGCATGATTGACAGATGGGCAGGAATAATAATTTTTTTTTTTTTTTTTTTTTTGCGTAACCTAAGGCCATGCTCTGTGATTGGCTTGCCAGCTGACATCTCCAAACCTCGCTTGTCGTTTTTTTTTTTCCCCTCTCTCTCACTCTCTCTAATATTGGCCCTGATGATCCTAAGGGGAAAAAAAGTGGGGAGAGAAAAAGATATGTACCTTAGGGAAGAACCTCAGTGAGAGGGAGGGAATCAGAGGACGAGTAGGAGCGTGTGTGCGAGTGTGTGAAAGAGACACTTACTCTCCTAACTACTGGGACACACACACTTTCCTCACCCAACTCAAAGAAGCAGCAAACCCTGGAGAATTTTTATTTTTTTTGCCTTCATTTAAAGCCCAAAATTGCTAATTATTCTCTCAAGCATCCATCTTTTTCCACCTTAAGACTTGCCTGCTGGGACTTAATTTTCAGCCCCTCTCTAGGAATTCTATGTATTGATCAATAGCAATTTCCATCCACACAAGACATACCTCATGGATTTGTACCTGGTTGGATATCTCATGTGCATGTGGTTGTCCAGCTCTCGGGTGCTTGGAGGCTATCCCATCTGGTGGTGAGTAGCAACGATCCCCACTTTCTGCATCACTTTCTCCAGTAGCACTGGGGGAGAATGGTGGTCAGTGATCATTTTTAAGAGGGCAGTAAATACAGAACACTTTCAGTTGACTGCGTGGAAAAAAGCTTCTCGGCTCAGTCCAAAGAATCTTAACCTCAGCCACTGGAGGGACGGAAAAGGCTAGCCTGTCTTTTTCCTCGCTGCTGCGTTTCGCCCGGCTCCATTTATTTTGAATGTTCGAACGAGGCTGTTTTTGAAGCTCAGAGTGTTGTGAAATAGATGCAGAGTGTTTGTCAGAGATAAGGTTAGGTTAAGGTATCAGCCAGCAGGCTGCTGGATGGGGTATATTGTTGTCTTCGCTAATAGCCTCAGCACTCCAGCCGTGTTAGGAGTGTTAATTGGGGCATTAGTGTGGATGTCCCTTGGCTTGGGTCTCAATAAATTCATTGGGGTTTAACCCCGAGTATCATTACACCATAAACCTGAAACTGCTTTGAACATTTATTTTTCTCTAAAGTCGCTGTGTCGTGTATTATAATCATATTTGCAATTGTAAAAATTTTGACTTGCTACTTTAATGTGTTCAAAGAGATTGTCCAAATAATCAAATAAGAGCTTGTTTTGCAGCATAATTTATGCAAAGTATATTGAAATGGGCCACATAAACATACCGCACATGCTTTAATAAATGGTACTTTTTTTTAGCTTATTCATTTGAAATGAAAACATAACATCAAGAAACTAAAAACTGAAACTAAAGTCAAAATCTTTCATATACTTAATATATATAAAGTTATTTTATATACAGGTTGAGTTTAGCTATTTAAATATATAAACAAATTAAATAATTAACTACTTATATTACTAAAATATATTAAAGTTTGAAAAATAATATAATTTTGTATTTATTTTAATATATATATATAGAATTTTTCCCATTTGTTCGAATTCTGTTATTCCGATTTGACATTAGGCTAGTACTGCTAAAACACTTATGTTCATTAGATTTCGCTACAGCAAAGATCATATTTACCTCCGAATGGTGCTGATATGTCATAGTTCCACTAATTACCCCATCCTCAAAATGCCACTGACCTCACAGGGTTCTCTTGTAACATGAGTCTTTTTGCAAAAATATTTGTGTAGGCGTACGACAAAAGCCCCCCTGGCTCATGATACAATACTTGTCAGAACTAATGTGCTTTAGTAGTCCCAGTTAGCATGTGGTCCCCGCTGCACTCTCGTTCCAAACCACCAGCATCTTCTGGTTTCGTTTATGAAGCGAGAGCTGCCAAACATGCAGTCGCACTCATAGACTTACACACACAAAGGCCACGGGGCTCAAGCATTATTATTTGCATGGCTTTACTCATATGTTGACATTTAGTGCCACCAGAAGAAACTGACAAAGAGCAAGGGAGTCTCGAGTCATTGACCCGCAGCTGTTTTCACTGACAACGGTGTAATATTTACCCACTGACAATGCATAACTTCTTTGATTTGGATAAATGGATAAAGTGGAGGGGAGAGAAAATGAGAGCGTGAGAAAGAAAGTGATATGAATATGTACATGGCTGCAGGTAAATAGGTAGATGCGTCATCATTTCTGGTCTTCTACCTGAAGGAGATCTGAATGGCATCAGTGAACGTGCGGTCCTAAAAATGAACAGAAATAGATTCATAGAAAATCATTTGAATGTAGCAGGTGAAATATCTTTACTGAGGGATTTAAATAAACATTAACTTTCAAAACTAGTGGTGCTATGTAACAAAATGTGATAAAACAATCTCAGCTTTATGATTTTACATCACACAGGCACACATTTGTTTAATAGTTATTCCTAACAAATTAGTTTTAGCCAAAAAAACAATAATATATTATTTAAAAAAGTAAAAAATTAAAAAAAAAAAAAAAAAAAAAAAATCAACCTTAAAAATAAAAAAGGCTATAATAGAAACAAAAGTAATATGTGACCCTGGGCCACAAAACCAGTCTTAAGTCGCTGGGGTATATTTGTAGCAATAGCCAAAAATACATTGTATGAATCAAAATTATTTATTTTTCATTTATGCAAAAAATCATTAGGATATTAAGTAAAGATCATGTTCCATTAAGATATTTTGTAAATTTCCTACTGTAAATATATTAAAACTTCATTTTTGATTAGTAATATGAATTGCTAAGAACTTCATTTGGACAACTTTAAAAGGCGATTTTCTCAGTATTTAGATTTTTTTGCACCTTCAGATTCCAGATTTTCAAATAGTTGTATCTCAGCCAAATATTATCCGATCCTAACATACCATACATCAATGGAAAACTCATTTATTCACCTTTCAGATTGTGTATAAATCTCAATTTCCAAAAATTGACCCTTTGTGCTCCAGGGTCACATATAATATTAACAGTAATAATTGTGTGTGTGTTCAGTTTTTTTTAAATGAATAAATCAAATGCATTTATGTCCTATAGTGAGAATTTAATTCATCCTGCTAGATCCTCTCCTTTAATCCCTTCACAACTGAATGGACTTTAAATCTACGATGAACAGAGTTGCAATAATCAGGCCAATTTCTTCCCTAATCTGTTTCAACAGCTTACCAGGCCGCTAATATCTGACTTTATCCTCTCAAGATGAACTAATTAAGCTCAGTCTTAAGCAGCGAGAGCTCTTGAAAGCAATCAGCCAGTCTAGCTTTGTTCAATTTCACATGCATTACAGATGACGAGCAAGCTGAGACACAATCAGTAGTCACTCCGAATACCAGACAGAGAGGAACAAGGTATTTGTGGCTTCTTCCCACAACAGCACCGCAAAGCCACCATCCGTTCGGATCCAGCTGGCTGTTTCCACCGCCGTTCATCTGTTATCTATCAAAACTTCAGCTCGGTTACAACACAACGGCTCAGAAGAGACCTGACCTCAGATGATCAAGTCTCAGCTTGACCTGGAAACACTTTTCAGTAGTTCTTATTATCTGAAGTACCCGTCAAAACACTGGAAATGAACTGCTCGAAACCGTATACACTATCAAATATTAGAGAAGCTTACAGAAATTAATTACTTTAAATTACTTTTAGAACTCAAAAACACATTTGGCATTCTGTGCGCAGTCCACCTTTTTAAAATGGTTTAGTTTTTCAAAATAGTTTTTTATAGTTTACTCAAAGTTGCCAAAAAACAAGCTAAAAACTAGGTAAACTGATGGTTAAATTTATATTTTTAACATATAATATGGATTTTAAGCTGCTCTTTTTGTTATCGTAACAATGTGGCTCGCATTAAGGATATATAGGCTTTTATTCTTATGGTCTCAAAAGGAAAGAGCCCTTTCAGACGGAAACATACACAAGCACTTAACATAAAACTCTAATTCTGAATTAATTAAAATTCGGAAAACTCTTTTTTTTTTGAGAGAGAGAATAGGCATGAAGGAGACAGCATCGGGAGGCCAGTAAGCATTCTGACCTGCTCTGGTCCCCTGCTGGCTTCAATGGGACTTGACTCATCTCTGCGAGAGAGGAATGTCATTATACACCCTTCATACCAAACCCCCCCTCCTGCATGTCAGCCGGTGTCACTGCTTTAATGATACCGCAAGAAAATCCACCAGCTGCAATTCAGTGTGAAAAGATCAAGGATGTTCAGGGATAATGGGGGCCACTTAGGAAAAGGAGGGTGAAACAGATAGCCTGGTCAGAAGAGTATTAGTTTTCAAATGTATTGATTCAGTATCTGCAAACCAATCAATTGTATTGTTGCATAGCAGTTGTGTGGGATGAATTAGGTACACTGAAAGAAAAAAAAAAAAAAAGAAAAAAAGGTGGTTACTTTAAAATAGTTAACACTTTGAATTTGCGGTCGCACTTTAAATTAAGTAGTGTTAATTACTATGTACTTACATTTATATTAATCATTTACTACAATGCACTTATTGTGTATGCATACATGTTTTGACATTGTACTTTATTTAAAAAATACCTGCTTGTAATTACATTTATAATTACACCATTGACCCATCCCTTACACTTTAGCCCACCCTTCTGCTTCACATAACTGCATATTAAGCACTAACTTTTGATTTCCTAAGATTTTGGCAAGTTGCAGTTTTGCATTTAGTCTAGACTGATTATTTGCTTGTTATGACACAGAGGAAGGTTTAGTATGCCAGTGTTTGCTCTGACTGACTCACAAGCACTTATTAAATAAACTGGATTAAGAAGAATGCAGTTACCCTCATTCAGGGTCCGATGATGAATGGGCACAGACTACACCTGTGCTCTCTGGATCATCCAGACCACCTGAGGTTATCTCTGAAGTCATCCTATCACACACACACATAATACACACACTTTGAGGCTGGTGTGTGTCTGTCAGAGGTTTCTTTAAATCGACAGTTCACCTAAAAATGAAAATTCTGTTATCATTTATTCATTCCAAATGACTTCCTTCTTCCATGGAACAGAAAGGAGAATTTCTAAAGACTGAATCATTCAGTTTTGTAAATTGGATCAACAGATTCACTAAAAAGATCCAATTTATAAGAATGATATGTTCACTAAGCGTAATTCTCTCATTAAAGGTAAATCTTTAAAAGTTTTACTTACAAAATATTAATTACATTTTTTAAGCATTGAAAAAACAATAAAAGTACATTAGACTGTAATTACCACATTTTGACATTTGGCTAATGTTTGGTCAGGCTTCCGAATGGAATTGGAAAAACCATCATGGCTCTGGTGAAAACCAAACTTCTAAGTCCATTTCAGTTCTTTCAGAAGGGCTTTAGAGAGTTGTGTAATACATCACAACTTTAATCAAAAGTGTCAGGTCGCTTACGCAGGGACTGCCGGTGGAGTCAAAGCTCTCTGACAGCTCTGCTAGTTGAGCAGTGGCAGGCAGCAGCTCCCGGAGACAGAGCCACAGAGCCGTAACGTCACAGTAGTTTCCGTACTACAGCACCAGGCCAGCAGTTTCAGGATTGAGGTTTAGAAGTTATCGTACTGTCCTTACATCATTTGGAGCCTTGCACAAATAGTTCTACCCGAGAAAAAAAAAAAACGCACACATTCCCCTACTGGAAAATCAAGCTTTTAAGCAGTTGTATTTTGCCATGTGGTATCTGATTAGACTTAGAAACTAACTATTTTGTTTCATAACAGCGGCTTAAGATGGATTTTCAGGGTGATTTGGAGTGTGATATAAAATAATAACGCAAGCAGTTTTCCCAAATGATTCCTCTTACAACTGTTTATCAACAGTCCTAAATAATGAAAAGCTATGTAATACTAAAAGATCATCTTTTTCAGAAAAATCTGGAGTTTACACATTTCAGGAACTGTGAAACTACAGCTAGAGTTAAACATTTCCATTAAACTCCTCTGAGTAACATTCAGTACAATATGACAAACAATAATAACATTAATGAAAAACATATTTAAGAAGTCTTACCCAAGGAGGAACTAAACTTATCTGTAAATGTCAGTACTGATACTGAGACATGCTTGCAACTACTATCTGTTGTCCTCTCAGTAAGCTTCTTAAGTTAGCTAGCTAGTGTTTGCATCTTGTATTTGATTCTGCCAACAAAACGTACTGAAAACCATTTCCCCACTGAAATAAACAACATTGTTTGGAACTAGTTATTTCAATCATTATATCAGAGAACAGTGCAGTGGGTGGGCACCTCCCATGTAAAATTCACAGAAAACAGACACCCGCGACGCATTAATCACTGACACGTTTGCAGAAGTGCGTTGTTGATTATATTACGAATACTTTAGGGTAACTTCACTCACTATAGCAAGGGTACATGGGGTGTCATTAGGAAAAGAAGAGGAACCGAGAGAAAGAAAACAAGTTTGAACATTTTTCAAGGATTCTGAGATTTTTTTTTTTTTTTTTATCTGATAAGCCCAGAGCAGTTGAAATGCCAGTCAAAAGTGTGGCGGGAAAAAACCTGAACTGTTGACGGAGCTTGTGTTCCTGTTCTGACAGAGTGACTGAGGAAAAGCCCCATCCTCAGGCTACCAACCCTTTCTCTCTTTCCTTTTTAAGGCTTTTTAAGTTAGTGGAAAATGAGCTCAAGTCATAATAAGGCATCTGACCAAAATTAAAGCAGCATATAATTAAACTGAAATGGAGACAACTTGGAATATTTGATAAAATTCCAAATATGATTCTGAAAATTCAAGTGATACTTTCCATAAATACTGTAATGTACCACAAGTCTCTGAAATGGAGAATATACTGTATGGCCCACTGTATTTCCCAGTGGGAAATTGTAAATTAATCAACTGTAGACCATTTCACTGACATTTAAATTAGAGGCGTTTGTTAAATTACACAAATGTTCCATCATTCAATAGAGGAATTAATTATGACAAGGTGATTCTCTCTCTAATCCCTTTTCTCCCCTAAGGCACACATGCTTTCCATACATTTGACACAAAAAGGTGTGTGTTATTTTCCAAAAATCTCTCATCTCCTACTTCCTGTCTTAAAATGTCAAGTATGAGTTGAGGGAAGGGTAGAGATCCATACCCAACAATACAGAGATGTTTAAGCATTCTGTCAATCTTGACCAACATTTGGGATTTGAATAAGCCATGACTTTGTTGAGGAGTCAAAGTAGTGATACAGCGCATGCTGCTCAGACAGGCATAGATGTGTTATGGGAGTGCACTAAGGTGTGATGAGACATGAGAGTACTTGATAAAGCTTTATATTTGAATGAATGGCCTAAATGTTAAGATCACTGCATGGTTTAAAGCACACCTCAATGTATCTCCAAGCAGCTCTCAAATAAAGCAGAAGCTGGCCAGGAATGTGTGGTGAATGTACCCTGACCTGTCTGGGGCCTGGGGTAGCAGGCCAAAGCTGTGGCCTTGTAATGAACTCAAACACAACTTTAACAAGGCATCAACCTCAAGAGCTCCAGGGGTCGGATGTCACAAACTCACAAGTTCAAAGAGTTTCTTATTTCTTCTGCCTCTGGACAAAAACAGAACACTCAGCAGTGTGGTCACAGACAGGTGCCTCGTCGCCCACTTTTTTTTTTTGGAGAAGCTGGAGAACGAATAATGATGAGAGCTGAAGCAGTTGGAGAATGACATTAAAATATGCTTTGTCTAGGTTGGTTTTATTTGGAGGGTGAGCAAAAAAAAAAAAAAAAAAGGTAGCTTAAAGGGATAGTTCATGCAAAAATGAAAATAATGTCATCACTTACTCACCCATGTAATTTCAAACATACAGGAACATACTCTTTTCAGTATGTTTTTCTTCTGTGAAACAGAAAATGAGAAATTCTGGAAAATAAATAAATTCCATGTGAACACAATGGGAACACAAAAGCACAATTAAAGTAATTGTAAAACTTGCTTGTATGATTCATGTGCTATATAAATCTTCAGAAGACTTTTATGCGAGTCTGTCACCACATTACTTAGTCATTGAGTTCTCGAGAATTAAATCAGTCGGATTCATGAACGATTCATTTAGATCAGCTTTGTGTACTGGATCGACAATAATTAAAAACATTCAATCCAAAAGAAAGGTTAATTTATGAATTAGGTATGAATGTGCCTAGAAAAGCTAGGATTAAATATTTTCAGTGAATAATGATTTAAATTTAAATTGATTTTTCACAAAATAAGACAGATGAGACAAAATGTGCATTCTGCACAAGCAGTACTCCAAATAAAGTTTAATTATAATTTTTTATATCAGCAAGTCTTGAGCGATAGGTCTGTAAATACGCTAATAGATTTGAACTATACTTCAGTGTATTTTAAATGTATTACTATTTACTAGGGGAACCATTCACGATTAACAGATTTCATTTCGGCTTTTATGCAGATATAAACACTGACCAACGCACATACATAGAGCACATCAAATATGTTAAATGTAAGCTCAGTCGTATTTGCTTGAGAAATAATTAGGTTTGTTCTCGCATGAGTGTGACTATGTGTAATGTTAAATGCACTGTAAGAAAAACGTACTGGGGATTGTCAGCCAGGACATTATCAGTTAGGTTTTCCTTTCTAAAACACAATGCATAATTCAAAATATGGGAAAAACACTTGTGAAAAATTCATTCAGAAAATTCCTTCCTTCAGTAGGCTACAGCGTTTTCTTAGAATGGGTTAATATGTGAATAAAAGCCTAAATTGTAAAACAATTTTATGCTTTTTTGGTCAGCTTGACAACCCCAGCCCTCATTCACTTTCATTATACTGAAAAGAGCTTTTCAAGGGACTTAATGTTTGGGTGGGTATCCCTTTAATCTTTAGCCAATGGCAAAATAACATTTCTCTGTTTTGTGTAGAGAGGAATTCCCTCACTTCATAATCCTTGTAGCTGTGGTTTGCAATGGCTCATTAATGCTTGCGTCATTATTTTCATCTTGCACTGCAGTCACCACCCAACCAGCAACACGGAAAGTGAACGATAACACCTGAAGGCTAGAGGTGGCCCTAAACCTGCTCAGACAAGCACCTGCTAGACCCTAAAGCTTCATTGTGTCTCCTCACGGTAGCAGATTCCAGCAGACAAATTAGCAACTCGCATCAACCCAATGTTTGTATTCCCCACTCGGTCGCGTCGCCGCACCCTTCTTTCCTCGAAACGGTTTTGGTGCGATCCCCCCACACTGAAGCGTTCCTCTTCTCATCCACTTCAGAGTCAATGGTGCAGATCACCAAACAAACCACAGATCACTGAGGACGCGAAGCATGCGATGAAAGCACGCTCAGGTGTGTATCAAAGCATGCGGTTTAGTAATTAAATTCATCAAACACATCTATATCTAATTAGGAGCCTCTACTTCATACATAGACACTGTCGAGTGCAGAGAAAGGCTGATCCACAATTCAGCACAACATGCACACACACACCAACACACTAATCATCCACATGGGTGAGAGATTAATGGACAGTTATGCTGCAAGCAGATGTGTAATTATGCCACTTACTCACTCAGCAAACATAGCAGAAAAACAGGCTCCACTTCCAGTAAGTTCCTATGTAAGGGGCCGGGTTTCTGTCAGACACTTCGAAAATAATAATCCAAACTTATAGGAATAATACATGGTGGAGTAAATGAATGACACACTATAAAAATGTCATACTGTAACCATGGCTTCTTGGATGGAATTACGGTAATAAATACAGGCAAAGAAAAACAGGCACCAGTTTCACTGCTCTTCCTTTAAGAGAAAGTGCACCCCAAAAAAAAAAAATATATCTGCCATTATTTATTCACCCTCATTCAAAAACTTTCCCATGTGGGACACAAACAATGTTTTTTTTCTATATAATGAAAGTCAATGGGGTCTTGTTGACTTGACATTCATTGTGTGGACAAAAACAGTTCTTCAAAATATATTATTTTGTGTCCCATAGGTGAACCAAAAATCATAATTGTCTGGAATGACATTAGGGTGAGTAAACAATAACAGAATTTTATTTTCAGTGGTTCATAACCAGGGGTCTGTGGCCCAATGGGGGGCATAAGACAAATTCCTAGGATGACATAAAATGATCCGATTATACTAAAAATGAATTAACACTTCAATAAAATTCAAAAAAGTAAGATTCAAGAAAAAAAATGAAATCTTGGGCCTACATGATCTTAATGATCCTAAATGTGGATATACAACAATTTCCGAAATGTTCCTACAAATGATTTATAAAACGTCCATATGCACAAAAGATATCCATCTATAGAATGCCCACAAATATATCCCTTTATGTGTAATAAGTACAGTATGTATATGAACTATGAGAACATTTTCGTGTCAGGTTTGCTGTTATAAATCCCAATTTGCTCCTCGCTTTTGATGTGGGATGAAATCCATTGAATTTAGGATCAAATCTGATTCTACATATGTTTTATAAACGAGGCCCAGGTCTTTTTTTCCCTTTCAATAGCTATTGTTTTTATTGAAAAACATGCAAATTCAGAATCTTGAATCATTTTTGATTCTTCAAATGTTGTGTGTACATTGGGGGGGTTGAGAACCTCTGCTTTAAGTGATACATTTGACAATTTACCTTCACAGAATGTAGTATAGAATGACATATTATATAACAGAGAGACATGTAATGTTTACCTGTGCAGCTGTTTGAACGCAGCCACTTTCACCCACAGACACAAACATCAGCGTTATGACGTCAACTCCCTGACAAAGTTGATGGTGCCGTGACGCACCCAAATGATGCATCAAAGGCAGCGAGACGCGCAGGTAATCTCGACATAAGACTCTCGGCTCCTCTGATACAAAGACTCACCTCTCACTCCTCCTCTGATACCTGGCAGCCCGTTAACATCTCCCAGCTCTGTGTTCACGGTTTCACACAACATCAAACAGAGAGAGTGTGCGACTGGAGCGAGGGAGGAGAGCAAAAGAGAAGCCGAGAAGCCTCTGAGGGGGATTTTTCTCTTCTGACTTCAATGCTAGGGCTTTTGTGTGTGAGGGGTGCAGTAGTACACTCATCTGTCAGAGAGATTGGCGCTGTGATAGGGTTGCACCCCGCGGGGGGCCTGAGGTCATCGTGAGCGGCTGATCTCTAATAGGTGTGATCCTCCACTGGCCCGAAGGAGGAACCAGGTAAGCCCCTGGCCCACAAGACAGCATCTATGCCAGCGCTGTCAGGCAGCATATCTCATCAGAAAAGCATGGAATACTGTCTTTGCACACTCAGGGCAGCTGCTTCAATTCACAGGTTCTGGAAAAAAATACAAAAAAAAAAAATTATATATATTCGGCAGTGTAAGGATGCTTTTATTGAGAATGTTATCTATTTTCTAAATGTATTTTAATCTTATTGCAAACAATTCTTCCATGAATGCATTTACTTCTTCCAATAATTTCATCTGTTTTGAAAATCCTTTAAATAATTTGGTGTTCCTGGTCTTTTAAAAACTGCTTGTAAATTTCTCATCATGCTGTATTATCACCAAATCAATGTTTTTATCAACTTGAGTGAAAAAAAAAAGTATTATTTGTGGATAATTGTGACAATGTTCACTAAAAAACTGAGACATAAAACCTTTGTTTTATATAAGTTTATAAATAAAAAAAGACTAAATCCATATTTTAAAACTAAAAGCATATTTTTGAAGGAGGGTCGTTTTGACTGGGAACAACACAAGTGTAACAAAGTGGGAAAAGGTTTAAAGAATTTAAAGAAATTTTCAAAAAAACAATTTGTTAAAAAAGTTGTTACTATGTGAGCAAAGTCAAGACGTTTTCGACCAATGTGATAATAGAAACAGAAAATCCAATCCAGCTCAAAATGACTGGAAAACTAATAAATTCTGCCCATTTCTTACAATAGACTGCAAACTCCCATTCAGATCTCATCCAATCACCAATGGATGGACAGAATCCATTGTCCCAAAGTCCCCACCATACATTTATTTATTTTTTTTTCAGTAAACTGTTATACTCCAATGTACTTCACAATATGGAAGGTAAAGATCTGCCACTACTTCTGTTTCATTGTGACTATAACCTAAAACTTATTGTTTAAAACCGCAATGGCAATATGATAAAAGATAGTTTGATTTGCTCAGAATAAACAATTCTTCTGCAAAATAATATAGTTTATTATCCAAACTGTAGGTTTTAAATGGTTGTGAGGCAATATTGCAGCTTGCTGCATTATGTATAGAATGTAGAAGTTTGCACTTACTTGCATTTTCCAATGTCTTTTTACACTGGCTCATCTGATCACAATTACGAGTCTAATTTTTTGCTTTATGATTTTCTAAATGATTTTTACAGATTGTGGCATTTACAGATTAGATGTCACTGGGTTCAGAGGTTCATGCAGATATGTTTTATAGCGTCGTCTGTGAGAAAATGAGGACAGAACTGCTAATAGATTCCTCTGCTGTACAACTGAATCTATTCCAAACATTCACAGGATTTATAACACTGAAAATTTGACTTATTACAGCTCCAGACAGAGCGTGTGTGTTCTGCATATGTTATCGAAGAGACAATAACACACACATACATTTTTTTTTTTAAATGCAATAAATAGCAATAAGAGCTAAAGGAGAGTAAGGGTTACACCTACATTATTGAAGTAAGTCAAAATAAGGACGTCATTAAAACTGTGTGATCTCCTTATTCTTATTTTGGACAGAGAGAGAAGGCAATAAAATGAATTACCAGTGTGAAAGTATCGTTTCTGGAATAACTAATAGATTGGGCCTGTTTCCAAGTGTTCATGAAACTGTTGAGCTACTCACTGTTTGGAAAAGAAGTAAATCTCTGAGGAATCTGCTGTCAGCTCAGCTACTGCACACAACCACACACATGCATACACTTGCAAACAGCCAGATATCTAATGACACACACACACACACACACACACACACACACAAGATTTGGGTTAAAAACCGAAGCAGCAGAGACATAACTATTCAAACACACGCAATCTTGCAGTGGATATAAGTGGTCATATACGAGAAGTATATAATAACTATTATAACTGACTAGATCACAACTTTCAACGCTAACATCCAATTTACATCTAATACTAAAGTAAACATGTAAACTATACAAACCATAATAATGTTGACAAAAATACACATTAAATAAAAGATTAGCTCACGTCTTCGCTCAGAACAGCAGTCTTCCATCAGAAGACTCAGGTGTGCCCACGATTGGCTTTAATCTTCACACTTGTGTTCCAGGTCCCTGGCCCTTGGGCAGCAGTACTCGTCCCTAGGCTCCCAACCCATCCTGTGTGGCTCCATACCTGGTCTGGTGCCAAAACAGCTGCGCTTCTGCCGCAATTACATCGAGATCATGCCCAGTGTAGCAGAGGGAGTCAAACTGGGAATCCAGGAATGTCAGCATCAGTTCCGAGGCCGCAGGTGGAACTGCACCACTATCAAGGACAATCTAGCAATATTTGGACCTGTTCTTGATAAAGGTATGGGTTAACAACACACACCAGTCTAGCCAATGTAAATGATTTAAACTGCAGTTCTCTACATACTGAAACTGCTTTTAGTCTGTTTTTGCTTTGAGGTCAAACACATGTTAGTGTATTTTCCAAAAAATAAAGTTGCATCAAGCTTGAGGCAAATCAGTGCTTTGTTTAGTGTTTGTTTTGTAAGTGAAATTGACAAAAGAAATTTAAATTAAAAAATTAAAAAGACAGCATTGTGATATTTGAACTACTTTAATTTGTTGACAGAAATATGTTGAGAAAAGTATCACTGCAAGATACTAATGACTGTATTATGTGTTTAGAAAAATGTTTCAAAAAAATGTAAACATAGTATATTGGGGATTACTCCACTTTAGTTAAAATAGCTGAATGCTTTAAACTAAACCACTTCAGTGGAATAAATAATTACTCAAACAGATCCTACACATCAGCTATATCCACAGCATAAATGTAATACTACAATTTACTGTACAACAGCACTGACAATAAAACAAAATCACGAGTAACCTTGCTAGTCAGAATGTGTAACACGCTTATTTTAAAATAAATGTATATTCAGTAATTTAGCTATTATTAATATTACCTAAAAGTCATGATTTTTCACAAGGACAGTTTTCACCATTTGTATTTCTCTTTAATTAAATCTTAGATATTTTTATATATCTTACATACTTATATTATTAAATGTTTATGCATTTTTTTTTTTTTTAATCTTTAGTACCAGATATAAAGCTTTTATTAAGTTAAATAAATGTTATTTTTATCAGCCAAATTGACTGGCCGCTTTAGTCAAAATACAATGGCGAACATTAATAATAATGTTATGATTAAAAATTCAATACACTTTATGAACATTTTTATAAAAAGAAAGAAAAACTATGATTAAAACATAAAAACTGTATAAAAATGAACAATTCCAGTTTGACAAGTCCCACCCAAACTTCCTTTTTCAATAGAAAATGTCACCAAAAATCAAACTTCAAACAGTCCATGTAGAAATGTAACATTTTCAATTTCCATGCACATCTTGCTATAAAAATTTATTGATGTTACTTTTGTTGGGTTCTCCATACATTTTCTGATACTCTATAGATGTGAATGGTTGAGGTGAAGGACACAAGGACAACTTAACAAATCACTTCTTAAATAAAGTCGTATGTCGCATTGGTTCTCAGTTAGGACAGAAAGGACCCTAGGGTCTCGTCCTCAAAAAAATTCACATTTTCAATGCACTATGTACTCTACGATCTAGTGTACGAGTTTTAGAAGGTTTTTTTGTCCTACAGCATCAGATTCTGATAGGCCCTCCACTATATAAGCAAAGTTATGAAAGTTGAGTGCACTAAGTGTCCAACATTCCATGTTTCATTTTTTCAGGCGTAAGTAGTACACAAACTGGGACGCACCTATACATGCTGGACAGTTAAGATGCTAAAGCAGTTAGCCACAGTGCAGGACCTGGACAGGAACAAGCAGTGAGAGAGGGAGAGACAGAGCGAGAGAAAAAGAGAAGGGAGGCCAAATGAGATTACAAGCAATAGAAAAGGGCTAGAGGGTTCACTTCGACCCCTACTGTGCATGAAGGCCAGTATGAGCCATCCCTGTGTGCCTCTTACCGCCCGGCTCCCACGGACGCCCCATTCACACGCCCTTTTGACTGTGTCATGAAAGCAGGCTGAAAGGGAATCTCCCATCCTTCCCCATCACGAAGGAAGAGAGGTGGAAGGCAGGGGGAACTCAAGAGGGGGATGAGGAGACGATGAAGGAGACAGTACAAGGTGAAGATAAGGAAGAAGATTCTCTGCTTGCGTTCGGACTTTCCTGATGCGTCCTGACTGGATTTTTTTTTTTTTTTTTAAAAGGCTTTGGAATATTTTGGCATAGTGGCTGGTATGAGATGTATGTGTGTTTTGTGTATGTGTGTCACAGGAGGTGGGGGGGTTGCTCCTTTTGGAAATGCCAGCCCCTGCTCTGGGCAGCGCTGAACTGGGCTATGGGGTGCGGGGTGCTGGGCCCTTTTGTGTGGGTAATACGGTGTGACAACACAGAGACAAAGGCGGATTCATGGACCCAGCAGGTAGCGGGAGCTGCGCTCTTCTTGGCCCTTGGCCAGGGCTCCTGGGGCCCAGAGCTCACAGTTCTCTGTTGTGGTGAACCCAGCTGGGCCTGCCAGAACCAACTGGGCCTCCTTCTGGCCACAAACCCAGAGAGGTGCGCGCCCAAACACAACCTTTATTAAAAAGGACTGTTTGTCTATGTGTGCGGACATGAACTTCCTGCAAGAATAAAACAAGAATACCAGGGGCGAGATGAGTCTGCAAATTCATGAGAAACAGCTAGACGGCAACAAACGTCCATAATGTCTTAAAGACCCTGTGAAATGCTTGTCAAACACAGTTTTCGCTCCAGTGTTTATGCATTTCCAGTTAAAACATGTATTGACCTCAGTAGCATACGGCTTCAGTTACATCACAGAACTATAATTTGCTATTTGCTAATCAGTTGTAGATGGTGGGAGAGACATCGTCATTCTAATCTAGAGGGCATCCGATTGGACAAAAATCTGTGTAGTGCAGAATGAGTCATTACTATTTTCCAGGAAGACAAAGACTCGTAAATGCTAATTTTGTTAGTTTAGCTAATTTAGTTACAGTAGTTGAGTCTGAAATCTCTTACTGAGGATAAGGATGAATTTTGAAAGTATTTTCTACACTCTAAAAAATAAAGGTCACAGCAATGCCATAGAACCACCATTTTTGGTTCCACAAAGAACCATTCAGTCAAATCTCTTTCTGACCTTTTTATAATCTGAAGAATTATAAAATTATAATTAAGCAACTTTTGTGAAACAGAAAGGTTCTTCAGAAGTTAAAGGTTATTTACGGAACCATTTAGACAAAAAGGTTCTTCTATGGCATCGTGAAGCACCTTTATTTTTAAGAGTGTATATAGTATAAGTGTATGTAGTATGAAATACGGACACACTACACATTGTACTTCAGAATGTGGTAGATTCTCTAGGAACTTTTCATAAACTGTTTTATGAATACTACGAGACATAGAACTAATTTCATGTACGTTACTATATAGTAGGGAAGTAGGCATATTCGAACGCAGGGTAGATGACATCAAATCTAGTAAACATTTACTAAATATCACAATTTTGATTGTTGGTTTTGACAGTTGCGGTCAGAACCCCAGTAAGCTGCCTCACTACTGTCTAAATAGGCGACTTCCTTCTAAGAAAGCATCCTGACAAGTGACTAAAATGGAAATGTTAGTGCTACAGCTTGACTCTCATTTCAATAGTTTGCTACTAGCGTGTTGCTAAGCTAAGGACAAAATACACCAACAAATATTAAAATACACAGCACACACAAAATTAGGTAAATTAAACAATTACACTTTTACTAATACATTCTTGTATTGAATGATACATTTTTCTTGCCTTATCCACATTATGGATTGATTTTTTTCACTGAGCTTGTTGCAGTGTATTATGGGATTTAAAGGGATACTTCACTCAAAAATTAACATTCTGTAATCACCTTCACGTCTTTCCAAACTTGACTGCATTTCTTTCTTCCATGAAATATAAAAGTATATTTCTATAAATATTTTTTTCCCCCCTCCACACAATTAGTGGTATCCAAAGTTATTTGTGACTTTATTTCTATATTTAAAATACATTTATTTCATACTAAGTATAGTTAAAATACTGACATATCGCTTGAGACTTACTCATATAAAAGTTATAATTAAACTTTGTTTGGAGTACTACTTGTACACAATGCACATATTTAGCCTAAAATGTGTTTCAGTGTCACTATCGATGAGGATTGTATGATCTTTGAGTAATATCGGTCTTTAAATGCAAGATATTTAAAGTGTACCTGAAGTATACTTGCAATAGTTACACTTTAGCACAATCAAATTTTACAGACTTTAAGTACCAGTTTAGTAGTTAAAAATACAATTGCAAGTACATAAATATATAAATGTTTTTGTAGTATACTTAGCATGAAACAAATGTGTTTCAAATACATTTTAGTATATTTACTAGGGAGTGCTGGACAGAATTACAAAATGATTGTACTAGAATGATAGCATGTTACCATGACATCCATCATCTAAACACAACATTGTGAACAAGCGCTGTGTTTTGGTCACAAATTCACATTACCCACAATACACCAGTATATTCCATGTGTGTGGGCTTACACCATTACAGGCCTTACTGATCCCTGACAAACTCTGTCTGAGAATCACTGTCATTAGAAACACTTAAATGTTTGGGGTGATGAAGTCGTATGGGTTGGTTGGGTTGCAGTTTTTCCTGCGAGGACCAAGCGAACTGGGGAGCCACAGTAAGTGTGCTGCGATTGTGAAACGATGGTGTCTGGTTACATAATAAGCTGTTGCATTCAAAGGGGGCGTAACTCCATCTCTCAGCACATGCCTTCAGAAACCAAACACGCAGACTTATTGCTGGCTTTCACACACGTGGCCGCAGGGCTCGGACGGGTGGGAGAATCAGGGGGCTTCTGAAACATTATCCAGAGAGAAACCAGCACACCTTTGAGATGACACAGCGTCAGTGAAACCGTGGGCTGCATTAGCCACAAGTGACATGATCAACAATCGTCCCGATGCTGTCAGAGACGTTTACAGCGCAGCGCTCAAACACCTCGTCAGTATATTCCAGAGCTCATCACAGAAAATGATCCATGCCCTGAAGACACAGCACAGATAGATGAGAGACTTTTGGGAGGGCCACAGTTAAACAGGCAGGGATCTCCTTCAAACCTTTTACAAGAGCCTCAGGATAGACTCAGCTCCAAAACAGAGTGAACTGTCTCACTGTCTAAAAACACAGACTTCCTAACTAGTCAGCATCCTAACTGTTGTGATGCTCTAGATATGCAGCAACTCCATGTGCCATGAGTACAGCACTGGAGATTCAACTTTTTGAGTTTGCAATTAGCATGTTGCTAACAGAGTGCTACTGCAACAAGCATAAATATATAGTGCACTCAAAATCATTAGGTAAAATGATCTATTTTTAGTAAAAAAAAAAAAAAAAAAAATTGTATTGATATTTTGGTCACACTTAATTTTAAGGTCCAATTCTCGCTATTAGAAAACCATTAACTATGACCTTTGCCTCAGTAAACTCCTAATTTGCTGCTTATTAATAGTGAAAAATCAACACGGAAAGTTCCTTTATGTTAACAATGCATTGGGCCCTATTTTTACTGACTTTTCTTAGAGTGTACTTTCTTCTGGGGGACACAAAATAAAAAAAAACATTTCAACACACACTCCAAAAAATAAATAACATTTTGTCAAAATATCATCTCTATGCTCCACAAAAGAAATGTGAAATAACCCTTTAAAGGGCAACATAATTAAGCAACTCTCTATTATACTTTGGACCAGGACATGTGTCTGTCAGAGCAAGGAAAACTTAGCCATAACTTGAAGAAATGTTTACACAAATGTCATAAAAAAAATATATATATATATATATTTCTTTTCTCTAGCCACAAGAGAGTCTGCATTTGTTCACGCGATTGCCTCAGCTGGAGTGGCGTTTGCAGTGACCCGTTCTTGTGCGGAGGGGACCTCCACAATGTGCGGCTGTGACTCCCATCATAAAGGCCCGCCGGGAGAGGGATGGAAGTGGGGTGGATGCAGTGAAGATGCAGAGTTTGGGGTTTTGGTGTCTCGAGAGTTTGCAGACGCTCGTGAGAACCGACCAGATGCTCGGAGTGCCATGAACAGACACAACAATGAGGCAGGACGGATGGTAAGAGACTCATGATCTTGATTTCAAAATTAATGTTCAAAAATTATGTTCAAAAGTTTGGGGAAAGATTTTTTTTTAACACTTATTTAGCAAGGATGCATTAACTTAACGTTTATAATGTTACAAAATATTTCTATTGCAGATAAATGCTGTTCTTTAGAACTTTTTATCAATTAGCAAATACTGAAAAAAGCTTTCTAACTTGAAAATTAGTTTTCAACATTGATAAGAAGAAATGTCTCTTGAACAGCAAATGTACATATTAGAATGATTTCTGAAGGATCATGTGACACTGAAGATGAGTAATGATGCTGAAAATTCAGCTTTGCAACCACAGGAATAAATTACATTTTAAAATATATCCAAATAGATAACCTATTTGAAAATATCATCATAATAATTCACAATATTACAGTTTTATTGTGTTTTTAAACAAAATGCAGCCTTGGTGAACATAAGTGTCTTCTTTCAAAAAAATAAAAAATAAATAAATAAAAATAATAACAAAGAGTGGACACAGTATTACGTTGCAAAAAATCTTTGACCCCAAATTTGACACCCTCTTTATATTTAACAACTTTTGTTTTGACCCCAATTAATTCCAAAGCATGACATTTTGGTGTCTACATACTTAAAGCCTTATTGTGTATTTCTTCATTTAAGTATCCTTATATCTCCCCCTGTGGATATCATCGTCAGTTTTGAAACGTAATACTGTGTCCACTCTTTGCCGGAGGGAGACATATGTAATGTGTAAAGGTAAAAGCTGGGAAAACACACCATGTTTGTGAAATGACTTCAGGTGAAGTGTGTACTATGTGCACCACCCCGAACAGAAATTCAAAATAATTGCTGCTTTTATCATTGCTCGGACAAAAAGGTAGTTCCGCCCCAAACTCACACGATTGGCTGAGCAAATGTTGTTTTTGTACCAGTCGAGCCACTGAAACAGATTGTGATTCCAGTAGTACCACAGAAATTACACACTTCACATTTAAGCCAGCAGGTTCATGATAACCAAACAATGAACAAAGCTGTACTTGTGCCGCTCCTGGGTGGGTCTTACCCTACAGTTCACAAAGGTGTTAATGCACCACAGATCTGTCAAATATCTCCTCATCCCTTTTCCGAGAGACTTTCAACTTTAAAACTGGTATTTTCATGAGAAATTACTGGGTAATTACCTCTCTTATCCTTTCATGCCTCTCATAACTTGCATCTGTACTGAATCCGTGACACTCGGTTGGTGGTTTGCAGAAGGCAGGGAGGGAAGAATAACACTGGGGTTCAGGGTTTAGCCCGTCACTGCTGCTGTCATGACTCAGAATTGGAGTCTTTTGCGCTAAAGGTGCTTAAGGGGCAATAGGCGAGACCACACTGCAACAGAACGCCGCTTTGATCAGCGAGGGACCACAGGAGCAGGCACTGAGACAGTCGGCCCTGTCAGGACCCTCGCATGCTCCATTGTTATCGACGCAGCCTGAAGGACCTGCCCATGGGCCAAAGAGTTCGGGACATGATGTTAGCGGCCCCAACTAGACCCCCAGGGACCTGCAAACACCTGCCTTCCGCCGCAGCTGGGGAATTCTGCAGCTAAATATAGCGAGTGAATTAAGGCAAACAAACCAAAACAAAGACATATAGCGCCGGTGGCGCACTCCATTAAGCGGGACTTCAGAAGAGAATTAGCCGAGAAATGCAAGGGCCTGTCTGTACGCTCCGCACCTGAACAACACCTGTGGCCTGAGCCTGGGAGCATGCAGAAGAAGTTGCAGTCCAGGTTGTTGGAGTCGTATGTAGATCCTGATTTCAAAATCTGCGTTATAAAGGGCAGGGTGACAACACAGGCAATATTTAACGATATCACATATGTTAAAGATTGCTGTACAGATTGAATATAACAGATAATCAGAGCGATGATATTTAAAACGACATTCAGCACGACTGCCATTGTGATGCTGTTTATATGCTAAAATATAATTATAGACTAACCAAGACTTGTCATGACACTTACATATTGCTCTTTTGTTGGGTTGGTTTGCTTCTATTTTCCTCATTTGTAAGTCGCTTTGGATAAAAGCGTCATCTAAAAGACTAATGTAAATGTAAACAATTTTTTAAACAAGCAACGCTTCAGACTAAATTTGGTTACAGGTTAGATAAACCCTTTGTGATCCTTACAACAATGCTCCAGCCTTCAAAACACAAACTTTCAACTCCGCTCCGCTAACATACTCTGGTCTGAAACACCACAAATCTGTCAAATTTCCCAGTTACTTTTAAGCGAAACGGCAGTTAACAAAATGTAAAAGGAATGAACTGAGTCTATTTAATAATTAAAAAATGTATTAAAAATTAAATTTAAACAAGTAATTAAAATATTTTTATTTACATTTTACAATTCTAAAAATATATAATATAATAAATAAATCATATTTAAAATATAAGCTTGAAAAAAAACTGAAAATCAATAATAAATTTCCTGATTTAATAATGACACATTCTGTCATACTGTCCAATGAAAGATCATCTTACGTCTTATTTGAGTGATATGTGGAAGAGGGGGTGTGTCTTAAAATGTTCATTGGTTGGTTAATCGTTTTAAAGGGGTCATCGGATGCCCATTTTCCACAAGTTGATATGATTCTTTAGGGTCTTAATGAAAAGTCTATAACATACTTTGGTTAAAATTTCTCAATGGTAGTGTAAAAAACACCTTTTTCCCCTGTCAAAATCAGCTCTGATTTCATCAAGCCGTTTTTTAGTCCATGTTGCTTTAAATGCTAATGAGCTCTGCTGACCCCGCCCCCTCTTGCGTGGGGTGACGAGCAGTACTGTTTACTTTAGCCACATTATTAGGAAAGGCCATTTGCAAAGATTCATAAAAAAAACAAAACAACTTATATTCCTCCTGTAGATGAAGCTGGATCACGAATGATTCACGCAAACTTAAACGCATTTAGGCAGATCGGGGATTGACACATTCCCTTCAAAATGAAAGTAACGTTAATCCTCTGCGACTTCAGTGGCTCAGATGTCGGGAGTAAATGACGACTGCTATATTCATTATTACATCCAACAACAAAACACCTCAATCGCTTAAAGCCCCGGTCACACTAGACTTTGATCATGCAAAATTCCCTCAGATGCTGCAATGGTCGTGATATGACGTCATGCTCTGCAGCATCTTTTTAAAAAGTTAAATTCAACATGACAAATAATAATACATCTAAAATGTAAAAACATACAATCTACTACACTTTCCTGCAGCGCTGCAGTTTTAAATTTATGTTCTTTTAAATTTGCGACGAGGTCATGCTGTGACGTATCGATCTGCTGTTGGTCACACGGTGTCATGTGATGCGAATTCGCATGACATAGTTCACCAAGCTTGAACTTTGGAATGCAGCAATATGCGAAAACATTTGAAATCGCATGCAAATGAATCGAAGTCTGTGGAACGAAAAGTGCAGACTTTGAGCATGCAAAATCGTTTTTCACATGCTCAAAACAATTGAGTTCACCAAGCTTGAACTTTGCAACGCAGCGAAATATCTTCGCACAGGCTTGCATCAATGAAACGAAAAGTCTAGTGTGACCACGGCTTTAACCGGAGACATCTTGTCTTCCCCTGCACCTGAGTGGACACAATGGCCGTTTCTCAAACGGAAGGCTGCATCCTCCGGAGGTCGCATTTGTAGGCTGCATACGTCATAAAGAAGATCTTATTTTAGAACATTAACAGTTATAAATTTGACCATTATTCTTAGTTAAGCCTACATTGTTGTAATATGCTTATGACTCGCGAATGTAATGCTCAGTTAACTGAAATAAACCAGGCTTGATGACGTATGCAGCCTACAAATGCGACCTCCAGAGGATGCAGCCTTCCGTTTGAGAAACGGCCAATGGCGGACAGCTCGCTGCTCACTCAAGGCGGGTCTAAGGTAAGACGGCCTTGTCAATCAACTATTGTGGGAGGGGCCTGTGCAGAACTACGTCATTCTGACAAGAATCTCAGAACAGCCTGATTTGAGAAAGGGATTTTAAAAAAACACTAGGTGGATTTTTATCATTATAGGATGAATGTGTACACACGCTTCCAACACACATTTATGTTCAAACAACTTGTAAAGTGAATTTCGCTTCCGATGACCCCTTTAAACTTGAATGTTGGTTGTTGGTAAAATTAAAGCATCTGGCAGAAAAAAGGAAGAACAGAACTGGCAAATGTTGTGTCAAAATGCTATTTAAAAATTATTTATTCACTTTATGTTTTATTTAACTGTAATTTAAAATGTGATTTCAATAGTGCAATTGAATTCACAATTTTAAAATGCAATTACATGTATTTATTCATTTAATAGTCAACTTTAAAAATATTTGGTTACACTATTTTAAGGTGTCCTTGTTACACTAATTATACATGTATTAATTAGCTACATGTACTTACTATATGATTAGGGTTTGGCTTAGGGTTGCTTGCATGTAATTATGCGTAATTTATTGTTATTATAAAAGTAAGTACATGTAACATGTAACAAGGACACCTTAAAATAAAGTATAAATATTAATATAATATAAATTTTATAATATTTTATATATATATATATATATATATATATATATATATATATATATATATATATATATATATATATATATATATATATATACACACACATTTATAAAATATTATAAATATTTTATAAATGTGTGTTTAAAATAAAGTGATTTATTTACATCATTTGATTTATTAAATGGCTAATGTCTACATGTAATTTCTCATTCATTTTAAAAGGTCATTGATAGATAACAGCAAACTAATACCAATTTCCAATGTTTTCTCTTTTCCAGACCATCCTGGAAAACATGCACCTGCGCTGTAAGTGCCATGGACTATCAGGCAGCTGTGAAGTAAAGACCTGCTGGTGGGCTCAGCCTGACTTCAGGCTGTTGGGGGATTACCTGAAAGACAAGTACGACAGTGCTTCTGAGATGGTGGTGGAGAAACACCGGGAGTCCAGAGGCTGGGTGGAAACACTACGGGCCAAATATGCCTTCTTCAAGCACCCCACAGAACGAGATCTGGTGTACTATGAGGGATCGCCCAACTTCTGTGAGCCGAACCCGGAGACGGGCTCGTTTGGCACCCGGGACCGCATCTGCAACGTGTCGTCACACGGCATCGAGGGCTGCGACTTGTTATGCTGTGGCCGTGGCCATAACACACGGACAGAAAAGCGCAAGGAGAAATGCCACTGCATCTTCCACTGGTGCTGCTACGTCAGCTGCCAGAGTGCGTGAGGGTCTACGACGTGCACACATGTAAATAAGTGCAGGAAGAAAGGGACTAGTGGACATTAAAGGATGGAAAGAGAGAGAAGGAGAAGGAGAGGGAGAGACTGAGAACACACACAAGATAGTGGCACTTCTGTGGTAGAACCCTTTACTAATGTGCCCTTTTTGATCTACACGCCCCAAAAGATGCCCATGGTGAGCATCATGGTTACTACTGCCATTCCTCTCACTTTTATTTTGTGGAACGCATTACGTCTGCAAAAGAACAAAATGCCTTGTTATCATTCAGTCTTCTTTATCTGTAACACCATCTCTCTGATCATCTCGCCCTGCTGCCCAAGGGCTGAAACAGGATATGTTCAAATACAACCAATGACACTAGGTGCGCATTAAAGAACAAGAGGAGGGGGGAAAGCACGACAGGAAACTCTTGGTTAACTACTGAATGCTGGGTCTTGAAATATGCCCTGCTATACTACTGAATCCAATGCAATGCCCATGTTTTTCCTCGTGATTTCTCAATCATATTGTACACTCCTACCACATTCCCTATAATCCTATATGTTCAAATCATGGAACATATTGGTGTTTGCTACATAAAAACTCTGTTATTTGTTTATACAGCAGTTTGGAGGGATGCAATTGATATATAAGCGTAGGGGCGGTGCAAACAGGAAAAGGCATTATGGGTACCTTCCGATTTTAAAAAAGGATTTTTGCAGAACATGTACATGCAAAGCCATCGGTGATTCTCCTGGATGAGTGCAGGACAGCTGGTGAAATGCATGACAGCAGAATGCAACGACACACACACTGGGCTCACGTGCACCCGACCAGTAAAATTTGCACTTACAAAACTACTAATGATTATACTAATTCTAGAGATTACGGTGATTATTTTTAACATATTCTTTTTGATAAAGCTCCTCGTATATGACTGTGAAGGCTCCGTTTCAACACTTCCCTGTCGAGACGTTTGCGTAGAGGAAGGAGAACAAGTGCGCAGGAGGAGGATAGTTAAGGAAAGAAATAGGAGGGTAAATAAAGGAGGGAAGTGGCAACACAATTTCATGAAAAACGCAACTAGGTGGCGCTTTCGTATGAATTCGTACAATTCGATACGCAGGAAAACGCACGATTTTAAGAAGAAAAAAAAATCCCTAAATCTAACCGTCAGTGGGCGTAAGCAGATCATATAAAAACATACGAAGATCGTGCGAATTTATACGAAGTAGCCACCAATTTGCGAATTGTCATGAGAGTTTGTTGCAAGTGGAGGACTGCTGTGGGTTCGAGTGTGTGATAAATGGAAGAAAGACCAGCTTCACAAAGCTGCAACAGACTTGCAGAGGTTTCCATAGGACATGTTCTGACAGTCCCATACGCTTCCCATTAATTAAGTTTAACTACGCAACGCTAGTTTCACATTCACACCGATCCCTGAGGAGCCCTCTCACCAGTCACATCTACGCTCCCTTTCCCATTTCTCCTTCCGCTATATCCAAAGTTTTGTACAAAGCCTTTAAAAGTTCATAATTCCCTTTTTATTTTATAATCTGAAAATGTTATGTTTTTATAAATATTATTTATTACACAATGTATATATCTGTATGACTGAACTAAGATTATATATTTGAAGAACAAAACAGTCTCATGATTTTGCTTTTAAATATAAGACTGACTCTTGCTCTGCTGATATATATGCTGTTTAGCCTCATTTATATTAATATATAATGCAGATAACAACACTTTTAACAGCAGATTATTAATAGCATAGCATAAAAATACTGTGTGACACTGGCACGCAGCTAAATAAAGGGTTCACTTTACCTGATCACAATCATCTGATCCTCATGTCTGCATCTACTCTGTCATTCCAGCGCTGACATCATCCTGCAGGTTTGCAGACGGACCTCTGTTGTCTCCACTACAGTAGCTCCACTTAATGACAGAGTAAAGCATGACACAATAAACATTACAAATATTGACTGAAATAAAGCTGATTTCTTTTACCTGTTCATTTAGATATTACGCAATCGGCTCCTGTATGCACAGGTCAGTTTGAGAGTCGCACCTGTTAAACACTGACAATGTGAAGGTATCAAATCAAATCACTGAGGATGCTCTAGCCTTTAACTGCACATCAATACGTGACACATTTGTTCATTGTGTCCCCATCCATTGTTATTGTTATCACGAGTGAATCCTACATTTATGCGGATGTCACTCCTGAAATTTTACAGCATGTGTGTGACTGTTGGTCATCATAGCAGCATGAAAAACTAAATTTTATTCAAATTCTGAATGGATTATATACTGCTAGGCAAAAAAGCATGCAAAGAGCATTCCATTTAATCACTAAAAAGCTCATTTCAGTTTATTCACAATGTCACAAAGTTATGGTATAACCAATTAATTAAGCACAAGAATCTATTACCGTTATTTACATCGTTTCTACACCTTGGTGTCTACACCAGCGGATTCTGACTAACTTACTGTAAACACTTCTGATTGGCCATTGCATTAAAGGGGTCATCGGATGCCTATTTTCCACAAGTTGATATGATTCTTTAGGGTCTTAAAGAAAAGTCTATAACATACTTTGGTTAAAATTTCTCAATGGTAGTGTAAAACACCCTTTTTACCCCGTCAAAATCAGCTCTGCAGACATCAACCCGTTTTGTTGCATGTTGCTTTAAATGCTAATGAGCTCTGCTCACCCCGCCCCTCTTTTCTGTGGGGTGACGAGCCATGCTCTGAGAGACTGCTTACTTTAGCCAAGAAACTTGCTAACTAGCATGTTATTAGTAAAGGTGATTGCAAAGATTCAAGAAAAAACCCCTTATACTCACTTATGCTGTAAGTGAAGCTGGATCACGCATGATTCGAGCAAACATAGACGCATTTAGTTAGATCGGGGGCACATTCCCTTCAAAAACAATGGTAATCCACTGCATCTTCAGTAATTGATGACTGCTATGTTCATTATTACATCCAACAACAAAATACCTCAATCGCTTAGGAGCCATTCTTGTCTACGTCCCTGCTCCGGTGTCGTGCCGAATTCTTCACCCTGCCAGATTATGCATCCTATTGGTAGGTTTAGGAGTGGGTGTGGGGGAGGGGTTGGGTTTAAGCAATCAGGTAGCAATTTCAACGAGGGGATGCATAATCTGGCAGGGGTGCAGACTTCGGCACAACACCGGTGTCGAAACAATGGCGGTTGGACTATTACAGCTCACTCAGTGCGGGTCTAAGGTAAAATGGCCGTGTCAATCAACAATCATGGAAGCGGCCTTCGTCTGTGTGTGACGTCACACAGACAAGAAGCTGAGAAGGTCCTGATTTGAAAAAGGGAATATTATTTTTAGGGATTAAACAAAAACCAATGGGTGGATTTCTATCATAGAGTAGATGTGTACACACACTGCCAACACACATTTATGTTCAAACAACACGTACAACGTGTTGTAGTTCGGTTCTTTTGATCTGGACAAAAAAAATGTAAATTACACATTTTGTTCACACTGCCATTTTTAACATTGTGCCTAATGATACAAAATAATACATGGCCAAAATCTGATCAGAACATTTTCATGGTACATATTGTGCAAACTTACCAAACATTTTTACCAGCTGATAATTCAAGAAGAGCTTATTAAATGTTTGAAGGAGTCAAAACAGCACCGGAAATTCCTTCGTTGCACGGAGATCGGCAGACGGTGGTTGGGACGCCTGTACTGAATTGTACTCAACAAAAAAAAAATACGCTGATAATACTGATAAATAATAATAATAATAACTTATTTTTAAAAAAGTAATATTTTCAGCCAACTTGAGTTGTAGCTCTGAAATCAATTAATATTATATTAATAATTATTATATTATTTAATTTCAACATTTAATCTCCTTATCCAGTCCTATGCAAAGCATGCTGGGAACGAGAAATCCACTACCAAATTCTGAAAGTTAACAAGAAAATTTCATTATTTTCTTACAGCTTTTTTTTTTTTGGAGAAATTCAATTAACACAGAAATTTGAGTTTAAATTACACACAATATTTAGTGAATGTAATGAACATCATTATTATGTCAGGCGAACTGAACAAAAAGTTTGCAACTTAAAAGGTTTAATTAAATCAATAAAGTACAATTTTTTTTATTGTAACCATGCGTTTATTTAAGTTGTGGTAATGGGAAACACAGCTCTTAAGACAAGAAAAACCAGCAAGTATGCTTGAGCATTCTGTCTTTGGTCCATACCGTGTTCATATATCAGTCAAACTGAACCAGAGTTTGTTTAGGAGTGGACCATGATCCACCTTTTCATGGGTTCGTGTGCACACCAATGTTCAGATGGCAAAGCTCACACTTAATCAAATAAAGTGCACTAACAGAGCAATTACACCAGAGTAGACAGTTCATTTTAAACCAGACCTGCTAAGTATGAACACAACCTTAGTCTCAATGAAAGAAAAAAGCAAATTCTTACAAATCAACAACAACAGCAGACATTCATTGCCATCTTAAAACCACATTTTAATCAGGAAATCATTGAAGACATTATTTATATTTAATAGGAAAAATGATTGCAGTAATTAATTCCTTTACGGGTCATGCCATGAAGATATAATTTATAGTCCAAATGTTTGACAATAATGGCAGCTACTACAAGTACAAGTGTGTGACATGCAGTCCAAGATGCAAAGATCCAAAATGTATACAAACCTCAAATTCTATATTTAAATGTGGTTCAATCACTATGACCTTCACAGTTCAACAGTAGAAGTCATAAAGGGGTAATAATGTTTTGAGAGAGAAAGTATGCATGTAAGAGACATAACAAAGAGAAAGAAGAGGAGAATTCAAGGCCAATGTGAACTATCCTGGCACTTTTGGCAGACGGGAGGTAGGTCACGGGTTTTCATCTTGTACACAATGCTTAAGGCCACTATGTTACCCATTAGACTGGGGCGAGGGTTGAGACCAAGACCTTTCCTATGTTCCTGACATGGAATGTCCCAAGCGATATAAGAAGGACGGATATTTCCCTTTTTTCAAAAAAAAAAAAAAAACTTTTTCTAGTCAGAAAACAATAAAAGCAATAAACAATCTGAAAAAATATACTGGCATGCAAAGGCACAGGAGTGAGCATTTCAATATTGTTATTGGCAGGCACTAACCTGTTAAGATAATAAGTCCATCCATGACAAAGGGAAAAGTGAGCAGAGGATTTGGTCAGAGAATTTTACCATTGCTAAATTTACACAGCCCAGTAAGGACAACTTTAGGAGTAAGGCATCATTGACAGGAATGGTTCATGTCAGTATTAAATACATATAAATATGATTTATATATATATATATATATATATATATATATATATATATATATATATATATATATATATATATATATATATATATATATATATATATATATATATATATATATATATAAAAACACCTTATAGGTCTTTATATACATACATGTACTATTTCAAAATTCCTTATGTCATAAGACACCCAAGGCACTGTGCAAATATGAGACCCTGTGCACTTGTAGTGAGGAATCAAGGAGCTAGTGTGTCTGCATTTGCCATGGAAACATGCCGTACACTATACTTAAGGAAAGTGAGGGATAGAGAGATATGCTGAAGGTACTTCTGCTCTCTCTCTCAGTCTCTCAAGTGTTTTCCTGACTCCTTTAACAGCTTCTGAAATACATAGAAAACACAAACAGGAAACTTTATGAAAAAGTGCACATGTAATGTGAATGGATGAAAACTAAAACAAAGATGATAAAAAATTTTATCAAAAAAATCTTATTTTCATAATAAACATCCCTGGTGTCATTTTGAATGATTTAACAATGAACATTATTTAAAGCAAAAAATAAATAAATAAAACATGTACTATCATTCAGAAGTTTGGAGTTGGTAAGATTTTTTGAGCCTGTGGTATTTGAAAGAAGTCTATGTGATACGTATGTGATACTTTCCAAATTGGCGCCAGGGTGATGCGGGGGAGACGAATTGTTGAATAAAGTTGCTATTTTTGTTTTCTTTGCACACAAAAAGTATTCTTGTAGCTTTGTAAAATTACGGTTGAACCACTGATGTCACATGGATTATTTTAACGATCTCTTTGCTATGTTTCTTAGCCTTGATCGTGTAAAGATCCTTACTGTCTATGGAGGATCAGAAAGCTCTCAGAATGCATCGAAAATATCTTAATTTGTGTTCTGAAGATGAACGAATGTCTTACGGATTCGGAACGACATGAGTAATTAATGACAGAATTTTCATTTTTGGGTGAGCTATCCCTTTAAGCTCACCAAGGTTGCATTTTTGTTGGTCAAAATAAAGTAAAACAATCATCTTGTGAAATATTATATAAATTTAAAATAACTGTTTTCTATTTGAATACGTTTTAAAATGCTATTTATTTCAGTGATGCAATGCTGAATTTTCAGCAGCCATTATTCTAGTCTTCGGTGTCACATGATCCTTCAGAAATCATTCTAATATGCAGCTTTCTAGCTCAAGTAACATTTCTTATTATCAATGTTGAAAACAATTGCTTAACTATTTTTTTTTGCGATAATTGTGATTCTTTGATTTTCAGGATTCATTGATTAATATCATTTATTTGAAATGTAAAAATTTTGTAACATTATAAATGTTTTAGCGTCACTATTGATCAAATCTAATGCATCCTTGCAGAATAAAATTATAAATTAATTTTTTCAAATATTCCCCAAATTTTGAATGGCAGTTAAAAATAAAAATGCCCTCCAATCAAATCCCAAAGGGAAAAAGCAAAGTTCAGCTGAATGGCGAATATTTTGTTGTAATATTACAGTACATAAGTTAAATGCAGCGATTGATGTTTGAGATGTTGTCTTTAAATCAGTATAAATCAGAAATTATAATATTGAAATATTAAGTGTCAAATGTGTAAAAAGTGGGGCTTGGTGACTACATGTCAGTCCTACCAAAATAGCCTTGGTTTGTCAGGCTACTCCTCTGCACCCGAGGCTATATGGCCACATATTTTTCAGAGCCCAGCCTGGAGAACAACATAAACAACATATTAATGATAACAATCAATATGATAAAGGAGGAAAAATCCATTTGAAGCCAACCAAAAAAATGGACTTACGCTCCTTCTTCTCTCAGTAGTGCCAAGAACTTGTTAACTCTGTATTCCAAAGGCATCTGAAAAAGAATATAGAAAAATACCCACAGGAGAGGTGAAAATGTAGAATAAAAGTGAAATCAGAAAAGAAAAAAATTCTTTGTTTGTTACACTGCTGTAAATTCCTTTGCAAGCCCCCTTTTCTGGAAAGTTCTGAGATGTTGAAAAGACAAAAACCTTGTCAGCTATGTAAAGCCTGGAGGGTTCGGAGGGGCCCTGAGTTTGTCTGTGAGGAGTTGTGAAGGGGCGGCAGTAAACGGCTGTCGGGAAGGGGAAGTGACAAGACTAGTGATAAATCCAGCAGGCTGGCGTACCTGTGTCACCCAGGACAGGAAGAGTGATAGACAACCCAGTCCTGATCCCCTTGCATACTAATGTTATTTGGTGATGATCTGAGTAGAAATATAAAATTTAATTGAATTAAATGTAAAAATAAATCACCCCAGATTATTTTTATTGTACGATTCATTTCCTTACGCTTTAATGAACTGTCTACGGAAAGATTAATTAAGGAGCTGCACGACTTTAATCTTAGTCATGAACTAAATTGTGCTGTTAACTTTCCTTTATGGACTAGAATGTGATTTAAGGACAGAGTAGAGCTCTGAGGAGGGAGATGGCACCAAGGAGGAAAATTAATGAAGGTGTATGCAATAACTTAGCTTTTCAATTGCCTGGGGCTGTTGGAGAAGTGGAAATTACTGAAAGAATAGAGGGAATGGAAGGAAAACGCAGTGCGGCTGTGTGCAGCATGTCCCGGCAGACTCTGTCTCATTCCTCTCTGAGGGGAAGCACTCAGCGCTGCCACATTACTGCATACCACACCAATTACACAGCATCCAGCACAAACACCACTGCAACTCCAATTACGCCGCCACAAAAACAAGACAACACTAACAAACATGACTATAATTCTCATTAAACAAGACCAGCAATAATCTACAACTATAATGGCTTAAAGAATATTTTCTAAAATACAGGTTTTCAAAAGACTCAACATTGGCTTAATAAAGCACAACAGTGACTGGCCAGTTTTTCAGTGGCCTTGGTTCCAGAAGTATTTTTCCTATTATTTTCTCCACAGGGATTTCAAAAATGTCTTCAATAAAGAATTCTAGCCAACCTTGTCTGAGATGGATCACATCATCACAAACACTGAAGTAAAACAAGTTTTTTATATAAACTAAAATTATAAAGCTGTTTTCTATTTTAATATGTTTATAAATGCAAGTTATTCCTGTGACGGCAAAGCTGAGTTTTCAGCAGCAATTTCTCAAAAATTCAGTGTGACATGATCATTCAGAAATCATTCTAATATGTGACCCTGGACCACAAAACCAGTCTTAAGTCGCTGGTGTATATTTGTAGCAACAGCCAAAAATACACTGTATGGGTCAAAATTATAGATTTTTTTTTTTATGCCAAAAATCATTAGATATTTTGTAAATTTACTACTGTAAATATATCAAAACGTCGTTTTTGATTAGTAATATGCATTGCTAAGAATTCATTTGGACAACTTTAAATGCGATTTTCTCAATATTTAGATTTTTTTGCACCCTCAGATTCCAGATTTTCAAATAGTTGTATCTCGGCCAAATATTGTCCGATCCTAACAAACCATACATCAATGGAACGCTTATTTATTCAGCTTTCATGTTATGTATAAATCTAAATTTCGGAAAATTGACACTTAAGACTGGTTTTGTGGTCCAGGGTCACATATGCTGATTTGGTGCTCAATAAACATTTCTTATCATTATCAATAAAAAGAAATAGAAACCTTTATTTTTTTTATTTAGATTTTTGAATAAAAGCAATATTTTGTAATTATATAATTTTTTTTTTTTTTAATTAGTGCTGTCAAACGATTAATCGCATCCAAAATAAACGTTTTTATTTACATAATATATCTGTGTGTACTGTATATATTTATTTATTTATTATGTATATATAAATACATACAGTATATACATGTAAACATTTTCAAAATGTGTATGTTTATATTCATATAATTTATATTATATATAAATATATTTAATATATAAACGTAACTTTTCTTAAATATATACATGCATGGGTGTGTATTTATATATACATAAATGCACACAGTATTTTTTTATATTTAATAATATACCATTTTAACAGCATTAAGACATTAAGCAGCTAACATTATGGCAGGATTTTTGAGAACAGTCTGTTTTGGCGGGGAAAATGAAAGGCTTCAATCAACTCCAGAAGCGGACCATATACACCAAAATTACATGCAGATGAGGAATATGGAGTTCTGTTTATTTGTGTCTGTTGAGAGAGAAGGCGCATCTGGATGGGCTTGTTTTCATTATGATGCCATAAAGTAATTGAATTTGACATCGACTCAAACCGCAGATGATTTCGCAGGAAAAGCTGTGACTCAGAGAGTCGTCTAGACAACCCGCAGGGTGAAAAGGTCGTTCAGCATCTCACCTGCAGTGACATCTCAATGAGCATCTGCAGCTTCTTAATGCCGAGCCACACCGTTTGTCCTTTCACCTGTTTTGCAATAGTTGCCCGCTCTTCTTCCTGGAAGCCCCCGAGAAGCTGAACCACACAGAAGAAAACAGAAAGTCAGTTGTGGCCTAATAATCAAAAACTATGGTCAGAATTTGAAATGTACATTTAAGAGTTAAAGGGACAGTTCACCCAAAAATGAAGAATCCATCATCATTTACCTTCATGTCATTCCAAACCCATATGACTTCTAAGGAACATCAAAGATTCTTATTTTGCCCATACAATAAAAGTCAATGGGGTCCAAAACAACACCGAACCCGAAAAGGACAACAACCAAAGAATATCATACAGGTGGGAAAGTAAAGGATTTTTGGGTGAACTATCCCTTTAAGATGATATGCCTGCAACACAGATTGCACCATTTTTTCTTCAAGAACCTTGTTTTTCTGCCCTTCAACCCTATTATAGTCACCCACAAAACAAGTGGACACCTAAGTCACATTTTAAAATACAAGAATGTTTTACATTATATAGCAAAAGATCAATGTTTCTTAGTTTCATATGATAATACTATAGATTTAATGTCCGTTTCCTGCAACAAAGTTATTGTGATAGTGTGGTTTAACAAGTGTGACAGCCTGAAAATAACATTTAGAAAAATGTATTTCTACATGAAAAATAATATTGAATTTTTATATGAAATATGTTTTGCATTCTATTTGATACATCAGGATTTTATGGCCCATATATTGATATAGCGAGTATATGGAGCTTAAACTTGAAGAGGAAAAAAACACCTACATTTTTTTCAGAGGCTCAAACTAAGCAAAAATATGCAATTTGGGGAAATTGCTGAGATTTATATGGCCAAAAAGATGAAATTCTGACAGCCTGTATTGTAGAGTATACACTACTATTATAATATACATATAAATGCATATAGGTGTCACTCTATATCTCCTGATATCATCTCTTAGCAAGATATAAGCCATTTAAATGCTTAATTTTATGATCAAAGATCTGTAGCTTTAATTTTATGGGCGAAACATATAACGCAATACAGTACAATGATGACTGAAAGATGTACAAATAAACAAAAAAAGGATAATCCAGTAAACCTAAATTGCTTCATTCAGTAAATGTTCATCTTGAAATGTTAATTCCAAAATAAAAAAGTTTTTCTTACATTTTCTAACATAAAAATTATAAAAATCAGAGATTTCACAACAAAAGACTCATGTACCATGAACTAAAGGTAGACATTACAATTATACTAAATGGCCTTTTACTTGCTGAATTAATATTAACTAGCACTCAGATGACAGAAGGCATGTTATGATTATGTACAATAAGTTTTTCAGAAAGTTTTGATTATGTTGATAACGTAGAGGCCTTAGAAAATGTATGTATCAAATCTGATACACTAGGCTTTATAAGGTTAAGTGTCCAAAACCTTTTCTCTTATCAAAACCACATCTCTTATCTCTTGAACCCTCACCTCCAGGGCCTCCATGAGATGTTCTCCTCTAGAGATGTTAGGGATGTGAATTGTAGTGCTGAAAGAGTCCAACATGCCCATCTCCTGCAGAACATCCTTCCGGCTAGTTGTGCCAAGAATCAGCAACTTACGACCCTGCAGTGTAAATACAAGCAAACGTGTAAATTGATTTTGTTTACAATTTATGGTAACTTTTTAAAACACTGAAGGTCAAAATTTCTCATTGAAGAACTTTTGAGATGTGCTACTACAGCCATGCTATGGTGCCTATCTACGTGAAGTAAAGAGGTGGGCCATTCCCAGAGGCCCCAGCGAGCAGAGGGGATTATGGGTCGCCCCCCTGTGGCGCCCAGTATATGCTAGTGCATGCAGATGAGGTGCCACACAGGCAGCGGGCCTGCCAGGTCTCGGCTCTCTCACAAACCCTTTCTATCAACTCACCCAAGACCCGACTCCCTGCTGAGTGCTGCTCTATACAGTCCTGATCTGGAGGAACAGACCCTCAGCTATTCAAAACACCTTACAAACACAGCACAACACCTATTCCTGCCTACATACAAACTCACTGCCACCAGGCAGGCAGACACAACAGTAGCTTGTTGGGGGACCTGTATGCTACGAAAAAAAAAAAAAAGTTTTCAAATGGAGCCAAATTATAAATGTAGATTTTGGTTACTGTTTAAAGTCAAAAGAATGTTTAAATCGTATGTGTGACTGCTTAGAAAAGCGACAGGATGTTTTTTCTCAATAAAATTTGAGGTGTCTTTTGTGTCCATAATACAAATGGTGTGGTACAAGTTACATACCAAAGTTTAACCAAAGGTTCTCAAGCATTTGGGGTAACCACAGACTCAAAACTTGAAGGAAACATGCTCACCAAGGCTGCATTTATTTAATCAAAAAAGACAGTAAATACAGTAACATTATGAAATATTATCAAAAGTTAAAATAACAGTTTTCTATTTGAATATATTTTAAAATGTGATGTCAAAGCTGAATTTTCATCACCATTACTCCAGTATTCAGTGTCACATGATCCTTCAGAAATCATTCTAATATGCTGATTTGGCATTTACGGATCATTTCTTATTATTATCGCAGATGAAAATGGTTGTGCTGTTTCAGATTTTTGTGGAAACCATTACACATTTTTTTCAGGTTTCTCTGATGAATCAATAGTTTGAAATAGATTTTTTTTTTAACATTATAAATGTCTTCAATGTCACTTGATCAGTTTAATGCCTTCTTTCTGAATAAAAATATTACTTTTTTAGAACGAAGAGTTCATTTGCAAAAACAGATAACTCCATTTTTAACAATTTTCAAAAGTCATGTTTTTATGTTTTTTCATTGTGCATTTCAATTCATCTCAATCAAACTGCAGTTGGGTTATTTTGATCAGGTTAAAAAATAACTAAAAAATACAGCTAACTAACACAATAAAACAGTAAAAACATGATGACATAAAAACCATGATTTAAAAAAAAATTGACTTATCTGTTTTTGCAAATATACTTCATTAAATATATATATTCTAAAAAAAATAATAATATTTTTTATTATACTATATATTATATTACTAACCCTAAATGTTTGAACAATAGTAAAAACTGGCCTATTTAATATACATTAAATTAATATCATTTTTTGACTGCTGTTTTGTTTTATTGTGTATTTATTTTATAAGAAATTAACTAGCCTGCTGCTTTTAGCCAATGAGTTTAAAAGAGTTTACTGCTTATTAACTAAAGTGCACATATCAATTTTAGCCCATTGAGTTAATTCAATGTTATGAGTTGACTACCAAATCAACTAATTCGATGTTGGTAACTTTTGTCAATAACTGTATTTATTTAGGACCACTAGGAATCCTTCACAGGCTACAGTCTGAGAACCACTGATTTAGGATTATACTTGGGGTTAGAGGTTTTAAAAATCCCTAACATTAAGGTTAAAATACTAAATAATAATAAAAAATAATAGCAGACTAAAATAACATATGTCTATGAACAAAGAACAAATGCAGTGAGTGGCTCCATAGCAGTTAGAGTAACTCTTTTCTGTTGGTGATTTCTGGTGAAAAGGAGGTGCTGCTCCCTGTCTGTGGATGGCAGTACTACAAGCTGGTGTAATTGTGCAACTTTCTCACCCGAGGAGGAGGTTTCTTCAATAACACCAGCAGAGCCTGCAACACCAGGTTAGAGAATCGTGGCCCGATGGGAACAAAATCTGTGGAGTTGAGAAACATCAGAGATGAGAAGACAGCATTGAGTAGGTTTGTTATGCAGACCAAGCATTCCATTGTATATTGCCATCACTTCAAATAAAACAAAAACTAGACAAGAGTACATACAGCCCCTCTACATCCATATAAAAAATAAATAAAAGGGCGCACAGTGATGTTTTTGAACGAATTATCAGATTTGACAGGAAGTGCATCGACCTGGTTGTGACAAGACTCACCCAGAAGTCTTTCTATATCGTCCACCATCACACAGCTCAGTTGGGACTTGTAGGCATCCTCGAATATCTAAAGAGATGAAAACCATAAACCCACTATTAAAGGCCAGCAGCTGAAATATCACATCAGTAACATCCCCCATGACAACTGCTTTCAACACGCACAGATCTCGTAATGTCTTAACCTACAGCGACAAGGTTGTTACCTTCTTGATGGCCTGACATTTGGCGGTCTCCGCAAAGCCGATCATTTTGTCTGGAGAGCAGATCTTGATGAAGGGGAACTGGGAGTCCTCTGCGATCTTGGCTGCCAGTGCGGTCTTACCACTGTGAGGAGGTCCTGAGGGAGCAGAGAGCATTCACACTCTCAGTCATATCAGATTGCAGCATTATGGTGTATGTATGCTTGTGTGAACCAGAGAACAAGAGCAGGGAAGAATGCTGTTCCCTCAGTGTTTGTGTGTACATGTGTGCAACTGTAACTTGTCGAGCTATAAGTTACTCATAGATTTACAGTCAGCTATCCTTTTGAACAGTTAGCTATTAGCTCTTAGATGCCATCCTTATACCCTCTCTTAGGTCTAAACAATTCACTAAAAAAATTAAAATCACAATATGTATTTGTGGAATCATCAAATCTCAAATGCTGTGTTATAATTAAATAGATAAATATATGTACAGAGCATTTCAGAGCGAAGTGCAGCACTGTGTTCATTTGCATGTTAACAGCTCATGGTCCAGTGTTTTTAGTGTCTCAGAGCGGCTTTGTTCATAGTAAATGTTCAAACGCCATCTATTCTGGGTTATGGTCCTTTAAAACGTGCATTTAGGAACACATTGAACGCCACTCATTTACCAGATTTGTAACAAGAAGCGTTTAACATGACCAATGACCTGGACCACAAAACCACTCATAAGGGTCAATTTTTTAAATTGAGATTTATACAGGCTTCCCATTGATGTATGCTTTGTTAGGATTGGACGACATTTGGCTGAGATACAACTATTTGAAAATCTGGAATCTGAGAGTGCAAAAAAAAAAATCTAAATATTGAGAAAATGGCCTTTAAAGTTGTCTAAATGAAGTTCTTAGCAATGCATATTACATATCAAAAATTACGTATATGATATATTTACAGTAGGAAATTTACAAAATATCTTCATGGAACATGATCTTTACTTAATGTCCTAATGATTTTTGGCATAAATAAATAATCAATAATTTTGACTCATACAATGTATTTTTGGCTATTGCTACAAATATACCCCAGCGACTTAAGACTGGTTTTGTGGTCCAGGGTCACATATGAAAATGAAAAAATTAAGACAGAAATATTAAAATTGTTATTTTACAGTTATAGTTGTATAATTTGTCTTAAATATTCATTATTTATTTCACAGTGAAATAGCATTATTACAATAGTATTACTTTGTTTTATTTTTATTTTTTAATCATAAATGATAATAAGAAGAATAGTAATAATTATACTTTTATAATTATATTGAAATATAAATCAAACATTTTGTGGCTAAATTGTGCAATGCTGCATATATTCACAGCGAAGCTGGTGCTCAAAAAAAGTGAGATAAATAAATGTATCAATTAATTAAAATCGCAAATCACAGTTCCTCTCAAAAAACCCTCTCTCAGCATACCAGTTTTCAGCAAACTCACAAACAAAGTGACTGATAGGCAGACAATGGTTTGAATTACAAAATAAAAATGATTTTATTCTTGATTAAGTATTTGAATTGATTGATTTAAACTGCATTTATTTCATAAAAGGACTGTAATAAATCTTACAGTAATACTTTGTGTATTGCAACAAAAAAATAATAATACTACACCAGCATCTGAACAAGGACTTAATCAGTGAATCATTGTTTTGAACTGGTTTGCTGTCTAAACCAATTCATTAAGTTTTTTACTCACTAAAAAGGAAATGTAACACTGTAAAGTTTGTGTGTAAGACTTGCCTTCTAAAAGCACAGTTACTAGTGGTGTGCGTTCACTGTTCTTGGTCTGTTGCACCAAAAGTTCTCCATCTTGCAGTATGTCAGACACACCATTGCTCCATTTCACAATACCGTTCATGATGTAACTTGAGTAATCCTCCTGATTAGTGCCAAAAGCCTTTACAAAAAAAAAAAAAAAAAAAGAGAGAACTGCATTAAATATTAAAGCAATAAATTACTTGATTCATTACTAAAATTATTCAATAATGCATAATAATTTGCCATTTTTCCTTTACAATTCAGTCTCAGGTGGCCCATTCACAGCGTAGAATGCACAAAATAATTCAACAAACATTAATTTACATGTTGGATGTAAATAACAGCAACCTTAAGACTAAGTGGGCGGTTCTTTCCCAAAATGAACTCCAATGTGGGCCAGACTTAATGCCGATAGTGAAGTTTGGCTGCATGAGATCTAATAAGGAGATCTGGATTCAACATATTATGCAAACTGAATATACAATAATGGAGAGTGGACTTACAGGCTTGATGTCATTATTCAGAGAGCCCAAGAAGTCACTCCTGCTGATTTGCAGCATCTGAGCCTTTTCTGTGTCCACCTCCACCTGAGTAGTGGCCTACAGGAGCAAAAACACACAGATTGATCCTCAAACTCATCCACTTAATCAAAATTAAAGGTCTAGAAGCAAGAGAAAGACAGACCTATTACACCTGTGTAAGCTCCATCAAATATGGGAGCATTATGTGTCAACACCATCAAATATGGGCATGTGTGAGCTGCTAACACACACACACACTTTGCCTAGCTATACAAAGATATCCATAGGCTTCTAAAATGCTTCTAAAAACTTGTTTTCATATAAAGCAAGATTTAATTTGTTTACAATTTACTACCTCAAGCATTGAAACAATCTTTTCTTATATTCACATAAAAACCACAGCATTTAGATGGTATTCAAATGTGTAACACAACATTGCTGTAATCTGATGTAAACTTCATTTTATTTGTATAATAAACCAATTTTGTAACTTGAGATAAGTTCCAACCAGAGTTCAGAACTGATTTTGTTTAAATCAACCATAATTAGTTATGACTGTGGTGGTGCATTGTGGATGAGATGATGAGATCAGACCTTGATGTGACGGTTCATGGCAGTCGACTGGGCAGCTCGCACAAGCCCTTCCAGCTCTGCTCCGCTGTAGTTCTTGGTCTCAACAGAAAGCTCCTTTATGTCAACATCTTTGCCTAGCATGTTTGACTGCCTCATTTTTGCAGTGTGGATATTCAGGATCTGAAGACGGCCCGTCTCGTCAGGCAAGCCTGGAGAAGGATGATTAGACAATTAGTTGTTTTAAAGTAACCTTGAATAATGACCTATTGAAAAGAGCAATTCAGTTCTCACCGATCTCCATTTTGACCTCCAGTCTGCCCGGCCTCAAGAGGGCTTCATCGATCAGGTCAGGCCTGTTGGTCATTCCTTAAATACAGTATGATTGAATAATAATGAAAAGAAAGCCAAATCAATGAACAAAACATGAAGCATTGTCATTGTTGTCATGCTGGCTGATATCACAGGAAGTTCTCACCAATGACCAGGATGTTGTTGAGCTGCTCTACACCATCAATTTTAGACAGTAGCTGGTTGACTACAGTGTCGTGGACCCCAGTGCTGCCCGCCATGCTGCCACGTTGTTTACAGATGGCATCAATTTCATCAAATATGACGATGTGCAGTCCACTGTTGGCCCCCAACTTCAAAAGCCCAAAAAAAGAGACAGAAAAGAATTATAACAGGGCAGCCATCATTTTAAAACTGTCATATGAAGGTTCACTTCTAATATTACTATAGAATATAAATGGTTGGTGTTTTTGCCTTTATTATGATAGGACAGTATATAGTCATGAAGCAAAGTGGGAGAGAGGAGGAGGGCAGGATCCGGTAACGGCCGCAAGCTGGGACTCGAACTTGGGACACCAAAAGCGCAACTGCGCTATATGGCTATCGGTGCCAATATATATTAATATATATTTTTATTATTATGCCATGGTCTGTCTGAATACTCGATTCTGATTGGCTGGCAGGTGTTGATTAAATTCGTTGAACTGCACAGGTAGTTCCAGGTCAGTTTAATCACGTTCTATATTAATGCGCTTCCTATAAACATTGGTAACCATAGTAACATATAGTCACAGTTGAATGGTAATACAGACGAAAATAACCGTCATTTTTATCGTTCTGGTCAAATATTGCAGCGCGAATATTATTAACATCTTTAATATGTGAATGCTGGCAAATGACCATGGCATAAACGGGATAATCAACGGCTAGCTGTGCATTAAACGATTTGAATGCACGACGTGGAGGCGAAGAACTAGGTTGCCTCCGTGAAGTAGCCGTTGATTATCCCTTACTTGTTAAAGGTTGTGACTTTAAAACGTCAAATTAAAAGAAAAGTTTTTTTACATTAAAATTATTTAACAGGTATTTATTAAAATCACTTATTACACTAATAAATGAAATTAATAAGCCGGTAATATACTATTATAATATGTATCGATTTGAATTAGCTTATAATTGAAAATTTTCAGTTTAGTTTAAGTTTTAGTAATTTTTTCATGTGCTTGTCATATATATATATATATATATTTTTTTTTTTTTTTTTTTATTTAAATATTTTATTTTTAGTAATTTAGTACTATATCTAAATTACTATTAAAAGGGTAGTTTTTTTTCTAGGCTTGATTGTGTTTATGGGGTGCAGTCTATGTGTTAGTGCTTTGTTTTTTAAAAAACGCACTATTTTTCACATAATTTACCTTTATTCCACACCGCTCTGTCCCTTCTCCTCTAAACGCGCTGATCAAACGCGCTGATCATTGAAGCCCCTCCCTCAGAAATATGCAATGGGCTCAGATTGGTCAGCTGGTCCAGTGTGTTGTGATTGGCTAAACCGCCTCTAGTGCGCACCTAAACATCCTGCCCCTCAGCTCAGCGGCATGAGCTCTGGTTGTATTGTAAACAATGGCGTCGTCTATATTGCTTATCAATTTGAGCCCGATTGAGATGCAGTGGATATTAGTGAAGAGGATCGCAAAGAACCTGTACAAGTATGGCTATTAATGGTATGTTTTTTGTTTGTTGTTGTCTCATACTTTTAGATATGCTGTTATTTGTAAATGCTACTGCTTCTGTTAGCTTTTAATATATAGTTTTATTCTGATTAAAGCTTTAATAGAGCACAGCAACCGCACACGCGTCCATGTATAACGCTTCTCATTGCTATGTTAAAATAAGTGTACAAATGGAACATTTCATTGTTGGAGAGAGAGAGAGAGAGAGAGAGATGCAGAGCGTGTGGAGAGCAGGGCAACGCGAGGAACAGTATTAAGAGGCTGTTTTGAAACATTGATTTTGAAACTTGTGAATCCATTAGAATCGTTAGAAGACAGAATCGCGATTCATATATGAATAGATTTTTGTGCGCGCCACTAGTTTTCCTCTTCTTCTCTAAAGCAGCACAGCATGGCCTTGCCCCCTTCGTTACATGTTCCCGGGGGCGGGGTTTATCTGGGTCAGTGACGTAACAGACCCAAGAAGTAACTCGTTGTAGTCCCTACGAGCCGTTTTTGTAGGCATTAAAATGCGAGAATTTTAAAAGACGATATTTCCGTTTGCATTGAACTTCCAGCGCCGCAACTTTGCAGATATTTTTTATGCTCAAACAGCAACATTACACACTAACTAACGTTAAAAAAAGTGAAATCGCAATCAACCACCCCTTTAAAATGACTTTTAGTCATTTTAGAAATGTTTGTAATTTTAGTGTTTAAACGTAAACTTAGATAAATGTAAATTTATTTTAGTTAGTTGCCAAGACCTTGTGAGCATTTCTACATTTTTCATCAAATATTTATATTAATTATAATATTTATTTTTTATTTTATTACAGCTTTATTTAAATTAATGAAAACATTTTTTAATAGTTTTAGTTTGTTTTAGGTAACAGTAAAACCACAGAATAGAATAGAATAGAATAGAATTTTAAAATGTTATTTCAGCTTTATTTAAATTAATAAAAACAATTTTAATAGTTTTAGGTAACAGTAAAACCACAGAACAGCACAGAATAGAATGTAATTTAGTAGCAGAATAGATAGCCTCAAAGGAAAATAAAAAGCCAGGTTAAATGACAAGCCTTAAAACTCGAATTTTGTTTTGATATGCTCTTAAAAACTTGTGCGTATAGTTCTCTTGGGCTCCTTGCTTAAATGCCAGGTTGGTGAATGGACTGTGACTGTATAAACTCTGTGACAATGGCCCACAATTAAGAGTTATCTTCTTCATCTGGGAGGCTGTCAGAGGCTAGGTCGTAACATTTAGCACAGATGGGAGGCCAGTATGAGTGTGCGTGGCCTCCCGTGAGTCAGGGTGAGGGGTTAGAGATAGTCGAACACTCTCATTAAGAGGTGACGAGTGAGCTCTTCAACGTCATGTAGTCACACTGTCTACCAACACAACATCACACTCAAGTACGGCCAGAACCAGCAGTTCACTGCCAACACTTCTCGACACATCACCCTTGGAAAAAAACAAACTATGATAATGTTTCTAAGCAAATACTAGGCCATTTACAGTAATTCAGTAAGTATATTTCAGCAATTTGGAGTTATTTGTAGAGCTGCTGGAGGGCCCAAAACTGGGAACAGCATCCTTAGCACAAACCTAAGTTTGCTTGCCATGATTTTTTTTTTGACTGTTGACAGAGCAACCTTTCTTTAAAGTGTCAAATATCAGTGGGTTCTGTCACAGAGCCAGATGAATGTAAGGTTGTGCAAAATGTCTGTATGGCCTTTCTAAGACAACAGTGATTTATGAAGTGCATGAAAGAATGGAAGTTTTTCCTAAGTGTGTAATGGTTAATAAATTCTCTTTTCCCTGCATCTTCTTTCCTGGTTTCTTACCCTCTTCTGTTCCTCCTCGGCATCAGCAAACAGCTTTCTGATGTTCGCCTCTGACTCGCCCACATATTTGTTCAGAATCTCTGGCCCGTTGACCACCTTTGGCTCTCTGGCATTCAGCATCTTACCAATCTGGCGCGCCATCAGGGTTTTACCACAGCCGGGCGGCCCAAACAGCAAGATCCCCTTCACGTGTTTACAGCCTGTGGAAAGAGTCAAAACCGGAGGATATGAAACATAAGACATTTCAAAATGGTATAAGCATCAATGACAAACTAAGTGTTCACAATAAATAAAAGCAAAAGTCTTTTAAGAAAGTTTCAAACACGCCAAACTCATGTCATGTGGTATAACCAAGTAAAAAGACAACTAATTTTTTCCTTACACTTTGAATACATGTAAATGTACACAACTTAATCATGTTTTGTTTTTGTTTTGTTTTTTTCTAAATACATTGTTGTTCAAGTTTGAGGTGGGTAAGATTTTTTTCTCTTATGCTCACCAAATCTGCATTTATTTGATCAAAAATACAGTAAAACTGTAAAATATCATTACAATAAATCTTTTCTATTTGAATTCATTTTAAAACATAATACATTCCTGTGATAGCAATGCTGTATTTTTTAAAAGTCATTACTGCAATCTTCAGCGTCACACGATCCTTCAGAAATCATTCTAATATGCTGATATAGTGCGCAAGAAAAAAATCATCTTTATTATCAGTGCTGACAGTATGGTTTAATAATATTTTTAAACAGTTCAAAAGAAGTTCAAAAGAACATAATTTATTTGAAATAGAAATCATTAGTAACACTAAAAATGCATTTACTGTCACTTTTTATCAATTTAATACATCTTACCTGGGTAAAAGAATAAAAAGCTAATCCCATATATAAAGCACACACAAAAAGTATGGCGAACTGTCCAATACATCTGTTTTTTTAAAGTAGCACAGAGCTCTTTTTGATGAGCAATGGCATTTCTCAGACAAGACCCCTGTTTTTGGTTAACAACATCTGCTGGCTGCCATTTGGAGAGAGCGGGAAGGCTGGAGATAACCAGCAGGCCTGAGATGAGAATCAGTATGGCCATTTACACCTGATGACAGACTCAGGTTGAGGGAGGGCAGGCTTCCAGACTTTTCACGGAGGAGAAAAACGAGGCTGTGGCTGGGCAGACTGAAATGACCTTTAGCTGGTGGGAGTTTTGGGAGAAACTGGTGTAAACTCCCACCCAAGCGCTGTCAGACAATAACATACTCAGACACACACCCGCACCTTCTTCCTTCAGCACCTGGGCTCCAAAACCAACCCCAATTAGGCGCTCACCTTTGCGCTATCAAGACCCGCCATCTCATTAGAGCAGCCAGCTGCCCGAGCCAGAGGCCGACTCCTGAAGCCATCACACCACAAAGGTCATCTCTCGCTCTCTCTCGCACACACACTGCACTCTGAAGGCTGTCTGTGTACATGTGTATGTGCGTGCATGATCGAGTCATCTGGAAGCTTACAGGAATACACCCTTCATAACCGTTCATCACAGTTTCAGAGTGTTTAGATGAACCTCGCAGGGGAAAATGCTTTACAGAAAAACTATGAAACATACAAGAAAAATCCATATTAGGCTGATGGTAGTGTTCAAGGTGGTTGCTATGCTGTTGGTGGATGATAACTAGGGTATTCTGGGTTTATTCAAACTCCTAAATCTTAATAATGATGCTTGACTTAGCACATTTAAACATTCTTGTGCAAAGTTTGGCAAGTTCAGAATGGTATAAAACGATAATTAAACCACAAACTAAGTGTTAACAGTTATGGATAAACCAACTGAAACCACATGTACGCAAATACCACACACTCCTGGTGGCCTTAGAAAAGATGGATTGTGTTAAGCTGAAATATTTAGTTAGAATTATTAGAAATTTAACAACTAAGCAACACAAGAAATAAATCATTCTTGTTTCAACATATCAAAAACTTACAGTGCAACAGTAGGTACAGCTGCTTAATGAGAGGTCCAAAACACAATCAAATGTACTCTAGATCCAAAAAAATGGTTTTAATCAAAGGCTTGATGTGTGTACACCACAACTGCATTGTGTAGAAAGTCCTTGTATAGAGATGGTTTGGCCAAGTATGCCAATTTTTCACCATTGACATGCGTTTCCTCATTTAGGAAGGAGCACCTGTTGAGAATCTGTACAGAATTCAGTGTGAGAACATTTTTTTGCTCCCAAGTAAGAACACTTGTTCACAATTTTTGGCAAACGACACCCAGTGTCTAAAAGCTGAGAACTGAACGTAGACAGCAGTTTCAAATAAAAATGATTATAATACTTTCTCCGCAGGAGTTAATCTGATGGGAATGTGTCTGCTGGATAGCATCTTTAACAAATGTTTATCTGGTTAAAGGCTGAATATAAATCATAAACACACAATCAGACTGCAGTCTGAGGATATAATTCAAACTAGGCTTTTGACCGTAAGCCAGAGGCAAAGGAGAAGACAACATAAGGATCTTTTTTCTTACTGAGCAATTCTCTTATTTATGGTTAGGATGAGCTGCTGGAAGGGTTTGAAAACTGTCTGTCCAAACTCTTATATATTTTGGCTTTGTCCTGTGTCTCTCAAACTGCGTGTTTCATGTCGCCCACAACATGCTGTGCCTCTGCCTCACTGGCCGCTTAAATTGAGAGGGATGTGGATGGAGAAGAAAAAAAAGAGGAGATATACATGTCTGTCCAAGAGAGAAACAAGGGCGTCATGCACTTTTTTTTTTTTGAGGGAGCACTAGTGGCGGTCCTGCACCACTTGGTACCTCAAGCAAGCTAAGAAAAGGAGCTAGTTGCTTATAAAGTAAGTAGCTGTACAGTTTTCACTTTAAAGTGCCAGAGGGAGAGATAAGACTCACCCATCTGCTCCACTATGTCTGGAGGAAAGACTCGTGAGGCGAAGGCCCGACGGAAGATGTCTGAGAATTCCTTGTCCAGGCCTCCGATGCCCATGCGCTCAAAGTTCCACTCTGGGTTGATGATGGACTGCCGAGAACCTCTGGTCTTTGCTTTTCCTGGAGAAAAATGACCAAAAACAGACCGCTGAGCAACACTTCAGAAATGACATATTTATATTTAATTTTCCAAGGTTATACCACATGTCAAATATTAAGTGATGTGTAAAACTTTTGAGTAGAGGTGACAATTAAGTGAGGTAGCTTAAGTAAAACCACATATGTTCTGACTGCCATCTAGTGGTGCAGTTTGGCTGTTATGCTATTTGAAGCATATGAATCGAATTGAGGCAAAGACACTGGACAACACAGAACTGAAATAAAAGTTTATGGATTAATCTATTACACACATGCTTTAACTTTTGTTCACAAAATTTGTTTTTCATTTCCTATCGCTTACTCTAGTTTAACACCATGAGATGTCTACTGTCAAATTTTAATAACACATTTTAAAATCTAGTATGCGTTTAAGAATGAATTACCAATACAGGATGCTTTCAAATTGATTTTCAGCTCCATCTATTAATGTTAGCAGTCAGACAGAAAATCTTTTGACACTATGGTGTTGAAAATAACATAAGAATTTCATCAAGTTCACCCTCAAGTTGTTCTAAACCAGTATGAGTTGGTAACCAAACAGTTGACGTAGAATAGAATACGACAGAAGTCAATGGCTACCATCAACTGTTTGGTTGCCAACAGTCTGCAAAATATTTTTTAGTCTTTTGTGCTCAACAGAAGAAAGAAACTCATATGGGTTTTTGGAATGACATGAGTAAATGATGACAAAATGTTCATTTTTGGGTGAACTATTCCTGTAAATGCAGAAGCCATTCTGTTTTTCTGACATTGCTAACTACTAATAGGATCTACTTAAAATGAGGGGAATCATAAAATTGAGCGGAACATATGATGGCTGACATAGAAAATAATTACTTAAAATTATTTATTTCATTTTTGTTTTTTTACTTCAGTTGATTAAGTAATTTCAATGAATTTATCTTTTTAATGAAAAATGTAAAACTAAATTAGAATCATTTGTACCCTGCAAGCAAAACGGCTCAATTCTTTAAATTGGAAAATAACTTGTACACCAAATATAGGACATTGGCTGAATTTTTTTTTTTTTTTTTAAATATATCAATGGGAAAGAAAACCTATGTTTTGAGGGATAAATATAAGATTTGTGGCAAACTTTTAAACTGTTCTTAAAACACTCTGGAGTTGCTGAGCAAAGACTAAAAATAGAGGTGGTAGTCAATGTTAATGTAAGGTAATGAAAAGTTTTTTTCTTTCTTTCATGGAAATGAATGCATGTGCAGTTAAAATGCAAACTGACTAACCTCACATCAACATGGCCTGTAAATGTAACTGCATAAAAGCGTGTGATGTTTCAACCCCAACTCACAAGAATTAGTGACTATCTATTTATCAAGTTAGCAGTGACTAATGATAAAGACTCTTTATCAGCAGCAGCTGACAATGTTGGATTAACCATGACAGGTCCTTAGGTTAATAAGTCTAGACTAAACACTGAACTAAATACTGTAGGTACCATATGTGACCCTGGACCACAAAACCAGTCTTAAGTCACTGGGGTATATTTGTAGCAATAGCCAACAATACATTGTATGGGTCAAAATGATTGATTTTTCTTTTATGCCAAAAATCATTAGGATATTAAGTAGAGATCATGTTCCATGAAGATATTTTGTAAATTGAATGTTTGATTAGTAACATGCAATGCTAAGGACTTAATTTGGACAAACTTAAAGGCGGTTTTCTCAATATTTAGATTTTTTTTGCACCCTCAGATTCTAGATTTTCAAGTAGTTGTATCTCAGCCAAATACTGTCCTATCTTAACAAACCATAGATCAATAGAAAGCTTATTTATATATAAATCTCAATTTCATAAAAGTGACTGGTTTTGTGGTCCAGGGTCACATATTAGAAAATATTCTGAAGACTCGTACACATGCTGTATGTCAGGGCCACTATGGTTAAACACTTACCAATCAAATTAAGAGACGAGCTCTCCGATTTCTCAAAAATCACCTGACTGTTGCCATGCAACAGACCAATCTCAATCTGAAAAAGAAAAATGGAGACAAACCATATTAAAGCCACATCTCTTAACACATGAAAAGGTAGATTTGATAGTAAGCAATAAAAAGCTACCTTCTGTTTTTTGCTGGAGCTTTGCTCGCCTCTAAGGATGCTGGGATCCATGGCCTCAATATCTTTTATGAGCAGTGCAAAAAGCTTATCACAGTAGCTGAAGACGAACTGTCAGGAAGACAATCCAGGCTTAACTATACTTCATTAAGTGTGGGTATGACATTAATTTCATTAGCGCTTTGATAGCTCACCTGCTGGCCCATGCTAAAGGCCTGTGTGTTAAAAAACTGGATAAACTCAATCGCCATTTTATCAGAGTCGTACGGGTTGCTGTCAACGTTCTTCTTCTGGAGGAAGTCGATCTCTAGCGTCATGGTTCCCACGTACTGTTTCGAATGGTCAAAGTTGTAGACACTCACTGCAAACAAGACAACAGAGAGAAGCTTACAATAGGAAAACGCTCACTGTTTAAATATACTATAGATGTTATTCAGGGTAGATGACATATTTAACATGATGTGAATGAAAACAAGACTTTGTGTGAAAGACTTTTTATGTCTTTCCAAAACAATTTAATAGGACAAAACTTGCGCTAATAACTTGTAACAATACTACTCTAAAGAAATGTCTACTTGCACCACTGTTCAAAAATTTGGCATCAGCAATTTTTTTTTTTAAATTAATATTAATAGTAAGGAGTGCTTCTTGAAAATCAAATCGGCATATCAGAATGATTTCTGAAAGATCATGTCACATTAATGGCTGCTGAAAATTCAGCTTTGCAGTCAGAAATAAATTACTATACTAATTACTAATCATATATATATATATATATAAAATAAATAAACAGTCATTTAAAATCTTCATTTATTTATTTGTATTTTTACAATATTACTTTTTAATACTAGCTGCATCTATTGTCCTTCCATCTATCCACCCCAACCAAAGTATTATCACATTACATTTTAATAAATAATACCACAGCAAATGCAGGAATCAAACTCACTGAGTTATTGCACTATTAGTTTGCAGCCAATCATATCTGGTGCTGGGGTTTTTTTTTGGTCACAAGGTTAATAATGTAAAACAGTAAACATACCTTCCACATCCTGGTTCAGAGAGAGTCCAGCCCATTTCCTCTATGACACAGAGAGCATATCAATAAATTTCTATGATCTTGCATTTAGCATATTACAGGCCACACAATTATTCTAAAGATATTATTTGTAAGATCCTACTGCTAAACGCCATACAATATATTTGTACAACTTTCTCTTGATAGATGGTCTTACTGTAAAGCACACTAATAACAAAATGTGTACTTAAAAGTTTCCCTAGATGTGTTTCAGTTCTTGGTCTCTTGTTGATAAAATATCACATCATGCCATAAAATAAGACCACTGTGAGAAAGTTACTGTAGTACCTGAGAAGTCTTGCTGCTGTCATGTTAACAGATGAAGGAGAAGCAGGCAAAAACAATGCAAGACATTAAGAAATAAGCATGCTGACAACAACAGTATATCTTGTACATCTGGATGCTATTGCAGTTCACCAGGCAGATGGCAAAAAGATGGCTACATAAAGACATATTCAGAGAATACCGTGTGTAATGGGACGTTAGAATAGCCTTTGTTTAATGTTGACACAAAAGTGTACCTGAGGTAAACTGAAGGCAATGGTTCCTGGCACCACGCTTGGGTGGGTTTTCACCGTGAACACAAACTTCTGAGTGGGTGTGGTTTTAATGACCAAATGTCTATGAATAAAAATAAATAAGAAGAAAATAAAATGATGACACATGCGTTTACAATATGTGTTTAAATATAATCACATCTCTCGTTTCCGATTCATTACACATCAAATACTTACTGCCCAGATTTGAAGTCCTTCTCACTTGCAACCGCACAGTTTGTGAGAGACAGTTCATCTGTCGGGCATCTCGCTGCTTGCATTAGCTGTACAGGAAAGAAGAAAAAAGCACAGAAGTGATGAAGTGATACCAAAATCACAAAGGCTGAAATTTCAGCCTGGATATACACTAGTCAACACACTTAATCATTTCCAATTATTATTTTCCAGAAGCCACCTTTGTGGCTTCCCTCACCCCTCACCCTCTCTCGCTAATATATTATATATTATATATATATATATACACAAACACACACACACACACATGCCTTGGTAAACATAATCACTACTCATAAACTGTGTTTCAGACCATTAAATTAGTAACAAAAACAGTGTCTATTATCCTTTTCACTTAAAAGAAAAAAATCCAGCGTATATGTGAACACTTACCAGCTGTCTGTTAAAATCCTAATATTCATCATGATGACAAATACTCACTGAATAAGGAGTCACTCCCCCAATACTTTTTCTGTAACCCGATATTCACCTATTCAAACACTTACAAATCTCCATGTTTAACCAGCTGGCGCTCGCTCTGACATATACTGAGAACATACAGTAATGCTGTGTGATCTTACAGGATTACTGAAGGGCTTCATTAAACCCTGGTGTGGTATTAACGATAACATGAGAAGAATTCCAGACCTTCTGAATCTCACGTAATCTTCTTAAATATATAATGCTGGCTAATGCATATTGCACTGCGACTGTGTGTTTGGACCCACTTATCCTATTTCTGTGATACAACAGAAACAGACACACAAGCAACACATACAGTGGGGTCCAAAGGTTTGAGACCACATTGGAAAGCTGTTTATTATTATTATTATTTTTATTATTATTATTATTATTTAAGTCAGTAAATTTTGTGTAAATCAAATTTAGATTTCAGAACATTTTAATTTGTACACTATTCTAATCTAATTTAAAGTTTGTTATCCAATTAATGTTCCCTATTATAGTAAAAACCTGAGGGGGAAAACTGATGTTATATCCAAAATTATATTACTATTAATACATATTGCAAATGCTACATGTTGCATATAACAAACAAAAAGAAATGTATCTAATTGTTTTTAAATAAATAAAAAATAAAAGCAACTATTTTATTGTGATCTCAGAAGTCCAGTTATAGTATATACAGGTGCTGGTCATATAATTAGAATATCATCAAAAAGTTGATTTATTTCACTAATTCCATTAAAAAAGTGAAACTTGTATATTATATTCATTCATTACACACAGACTGATATATTTCAAATGTTTATTTCTTTTAATTCTGATGATTAGAGCTTACAGCTCATGAAAGTCAAAAATCAGTATCTCAAAATATTAGAATATTTACATTTGAGTTTGAATAAATGACCATCCCTACAGTATAAATTCTGGGTATCTCTTGTTCTTTGAAACCACAATAATGGGGAAGACTGCTGACTTGGCAATGATCCAGAAGACAAACATTGACACCCTCCACAAAGAGGGTAAGTCACAGAAGGTCATTACTGAAACGTGTGGCTGTTTACACAGTGCTGTATCAAAGCATATTAAATGCAAAGTTGACTGGAAGGAAGAATTTGGGTAGGAAAAGGTGCACAAGCAACAGGGATGACCGCAAGCTTGAGAATACAGTCAAGCAAAGCCGATTCAAACACTTGGGAGAGCTTCACAAGGAGAGAACTGAAGCTGGAGTCAGTGCATCAAGAGTCACCACGCCAGACGCCTTCAGGAAAAGGGCTACCAAGCCACTTCTGAACCAGAGACAACGCCAGAAGCATCTTACCTGGGCTGTGGAGAAAAGAACTGGACTGTTGCTCAGTGGTCCAAAGTCCTCTTTTCAGATGAAAGTAAATTTTACATTTCATTTGGAAATCAAGGTCCCAGAGTCTGGAGGAAGAGTGGAGAGGCACAGAATCCATGTTGCTTGAAGTCCAGTGTGAAGTTTCCACAGTCAGTGATGATTTGGGCTGCCATGTCATCTGCTGGTGTTGGTCCACTGTGTTTTCTGATGTCCACAGTCAACGCAGCCATCTACCAGGACATTTTAGAGCACTTCATGCTTCCTTCTGTTGACAAGCTTTATGGAGATGCTGATTTCATTTTCCAGCAGGACTTGGCACCTGCCCACACTGCCAAAGGTACCAAAAGCTGGTTCAATGACCATAGTGTTACTGTGCTTGATTGGTCAGCAAACTCGCCTGACCTGAACCCCATAGAAAGTCTATGGGGTATTGTCAAGAGGAAGATGAGAGACACCAGACCCAACAATGCAGATGAGCTGAAGGCCACTATCAGAGCAACCTGGGCTCTCATAACACCTGAGCAGTGCCACAGACTGATCGACTCCATGCCACGCCGCATTGCTGCAGTAATTCAGGCAAAGGAGCCCCAACTAAGTATTGAGTGCTGTACATGCTCATACTTTTCAGTTGGCCAAGATTTCTAAAAATCCTTTCTTTGTATTGGTCTTAAGTAATATTCTAATATTTTGAGATACTGATTTTTGACTTTCATGAGCTGTAAGCTCTAATCATCAAAATTAAAAGAAATAAACATTTGAAATATATCAGTCTGTGTGTAATGAATGAATATAATATACAAGTTTCACTTTTGAATGAAATTAGTGAAATAAATCAACTTTTGATGATATTCTAATTATATGACCAGCACCTGTATGCATGTATGTATGTATATATATATATATATATATATATATATATATATATATATATATATATATATATATATATATATATATATATACACACACACATATATATATAGTTTTCATTTTAATTTTGTTAAAGTTTCAGTCATTTGGTTACATGCTTTTATATTTTTTAGTAGTTTTGTTATTTTTAAACATTCCTGTTTTGCTTTTATTTTATTTTATTTATTACATTTATATTTATTCAGTTTTCCATTTAATATTTAATATTTGTCCAGGTTTTAATGATTAATAATAGTTAACAATAAAAACACTGCAGACCTCTGTATGTCCAAGTCTTTACAGATGACTGAAAAATAACATCACCTAAAGCTTTATACTCTATATTTATTTTCATTTAGGTAACTTAGTTGAATATTCATAAATCAATAACCTTGCTGCCTGTCAAAAACCGCATTTATCTATTAATATATTAACTCTGATTCAATTATCTGTAATGACAGCAGCCAGTTATATTAATATGAATTTGCCAAAGTCACTCTTCAAGCGCCTTTAAAGAGAATACAGCTGTCGCTTCCACATTCAAAACTGTAAAAATCCTCGTGACTTGATGTGTTCGCAACACTGCAAAAGTAGTGTTTTCCTGAAAAGTCATAAGATGTGAACTCGTCTTCCGGTACTGCGTGAGTGTGAATGACGTGTGCAAACACAGCGCGTATGAATGGAGCTGAGCTCTGCAAGTGCAGAATAGACTGTCGAAATTACGAGTTATGTCTGTGAGACACCAAAACAACTTTATCCAGAAAGAAATACTCACCCGGCCAGCCATTTCTGTGTTTGTCAGGTGATCAAGATGAATCCCGCAAGAGCAACACGACTAGACGCTCCCCGCAGCTATCAAACCGGAAGCGAAAATCCACCAAAATAAAAGCACGAGCTTTTTGTTATAATATATTGTAATTACAATAACTTCACTTTATAACAAACTTTAAAATGCGTCTAAAAATGATATAAAATGTGTGATTAATTTAATGATTATAATAACAACGATTTTTATTATGTGTATGTTTTAGCTCATGTGTATAAATTCCTGCCTTCTCATGTTTGCTCTGTCATAGTTTGCACAAAATAAAGTGAGTATTTCACTGGGTTTATACAGAATAAGCATCAAACTAATTAACGCACTCCAAACTGCACATTGCCCATTAGATGGCGCCAGAGGCATATGGATCTTAACCATGAGTTTCCAAGGCCCGTAAATGATCAACATTATCAAAATTGTTCTGAAAAACCTGCTGTACTGTACATAATCTTCTACATTCCTCCTGATTGATTGTACACACTGTTTTAGTAAGTAAAAGTAAGCAAAAGGGCTTATAGTATAATTTGAACAATGTCCAGCTTCAGAGGTTGTGGTACATGTGCTTTTGCTGTGAAATCTTTAATGATTTTTAGAAAGTAAACATAACTTTTATATTAATAGTAATATGTCAAGATGAACATTAACTAGCTTGAAGCAACTTAGGTTTACTTGATTATCCATACATCTTTTTTTATTATTAATATATAAGTACCATCATGCTACAGAGCTGTCAAGGAATTAAAACAAGAGATTTGATCATAAAACTAAGCATTTAATATCATCTTACTAAGACATATTATTGGGAGAAATATAGACAACTAATACTAATACTTACATGTATTTTATGCAAGTAGTCTGATATACTATACCGTTATAAAAATCTCACTGATGTACATTACAAGCTAGCAAAATATTGTATTTTGGCCATATAAATCCATATAAAAAGTTGTTGTCCTCTTTGAGTGTGAGCTCCATATTCTCACTATACCATGCTATATGGGCCATAAAACCTTAATGTATCATACAAAATATATATATATATATATATATATATTCTTTTATACTTTGTCCAAAGCTTCACTAGACTAATCCATTAGATTTTTCTGAATATAATTTCATATGTCCGGCTTTACATTGTTAAATAAAGAACTCACAGGGCATGTCCTAATTAAAAAGAGAATAAAATTACTCTCTATATCATATGTTTTTACATCAAAAACACAGAGTTTAATGTACATTTACACCAGCTCCCATTCCCACACATCCAAAAGGTCTCACAAAACAAGAGGTGTGGCTTTAATGGGGCATTCCACATTCAGAGAAAGTGTACACACTGGAATATGCCTTTTCTGAGAAGTCAGAAAATTATAAGCATGAATCACAGTGTTTAATATCTGGAGCAGATCATGACACTCGGTTTTCAACCCAGAGATGAAAATCTGTCATATTTTACTTACTTTCATGTCAATCTAAATGGAAAAGAGCAGTATAAACATTTTTGCTTTTATTTTCTGCAAAAGATGCAGGTTTAGAAGGACATGACGGTGCGTAAATGATGAAAAATGATATATAGACTTTTTTTTTTTCTGGCTGGGTTGGCTAAATCGATTTATCAGTCCAACTGTATAAAAACAAACGCATTTTGTTAATAGTAAACAATCTGATTTGTGCGCATTCAATGCTTCCATTAAAAACTGAAGACTAGTCATGCAGGTTGTGCAACACATCTTGATCAGTGCATGTGATTTTTTGTACCAACCTACCAATCAGATCATGGGATGTTATCATGTGACATATATGACTTCACCATTTAACCCATCCGCTTTCCTCAACTGGAATTTCAGTAGTCTGACGTTCTTGAAAGAAGTGTTAAAAATTACAAGCACGCACAGACTCACACATAACTGTACACACACACACACACACCCCCACACACACGTTTCTGAAACAATGTACATTCTATATTAAGATCCAAAACAACTGAACATTTGAATAAAATGGACACACTTAAATGAGATTTACTTAAACAAGTCCCAAAGTGGCTTTTGTGTTGTACAAAACCAAGCCATACAACACTGACTTTCCCATGTTCTTTGTTTAAAAATTCCAACAGAACTATATTTCCGATCCTGAAAAGGATGTTTGAGACACATCAAAACCGTCCATATTGAGTCTGTAACAAACGTCTACAGTTTGAAAGCCTATTCCCATTTTACGAATTCTCGATCACTCCAGGATGCAGTTTATTTAGTCTATGGTATACTTCGAGTCTTGGCGACAATGCCGGCAGCCTGGATAACACGGTATCGCTCTCGGAGGTTGCGTCGTCTGACGTGCTCGTTGGTGATTTCCAGTACGTTTGCTTCGGGAAACCAGCCTTTCTGTCCATCGGATAGTCGGATTCCTTCATACCATCCTAAAGAAGGAAAGAAGCCGTCAGATGGATGAACAAAAACAATGTTAGAACACATTTCAACATGTCAGATGTGCTTCCAATAAATGGAAGGTATAGCATGACACACCTTCGTTGGTTTTGCGCACGACATTGATGATCTCGGTGCGCTCCAGATTTAATTCATCTGCTTGGTTTGCCACATACTGCTCCACACACTGCACCTGAGGGCAATCTGTCACACAAACACACATATATGATTAGAGAGAAAGCCATCTGTAGAGAAAAGTCAATGTGATCAAAATCAAAGTCAAGTGCTAACATGTCACATATGAGTCATAAACCTGAGCAGCAAGAGAAATAAGCACCCACACTTACCCCAGTCTTCATATATGACTTCTTCTTGGTCATTGTTGGGGTCATCAGGATTCGGGAATGCTGCCAACCACCTGTGCAGGTCAGATCTGATCGGAGAGACGGAAGAAAAGTGACCTACACACTCTTAAAAGCAGCATTCATCCTTACAGTCAAACTGACTACATAATCCTGGAGGTATTTTTCAACTGTGGAAATTTATGATTATATTATTGATTACATATATATAATATATATATAACGTGTGTGTGTGTGTGTGTGTGTGTGTGTGTGGGGGGGTGTATATATAATATACTAGAGAGAGAGAGAATAAAAATAAAAACAAATATTAATAGAAAATATTAATAAAAATTCCAATATTTTATCATCCAAATTGTGGATGCCCGTTGATACATTGTTGATATACATATTTATTTATTTAATTATTTTTTGTGCATTTGTATTCCTTTTAATGCGATGATTATACAAGCACTAAACGTTTGGGGTGCGTAAGAACTTTTTTGGTACTTTTATTAAGCAAGGACATATTAAATTGATCAAAAGTGATAAAGTCACTAATGTTACAAAAACTTTCTATTAAAAAACATGCTGTACTTTTAAAAAAAAATTATTCATCAAAGAATTCTGAAATTATTTATCATTTTTCCCCGCATTGATAATAATAAATGTTTCTTGAGCAGCAAATGAGCATATTAGAATGATTTCTGAAGGATCATGTGAAGACTGGTGTAATAGCTGCTTTAGCTTTGCAATCACAGCTTTGCAATTAAAATAGAAAACAGTTTCTTTTTATTACATTTTACTGTTCTACAGTATTTTTGATTAAATAAATGCAGCCTTAAAAAATGTTCATAAATATTACAAAAATCTTACCGACCCCAAACGGTAGTGTACATTAACAAAACTTGTATATTTGAATTGACAACACGAAAAAAAAAAACAGCATATGGAATTAAAAACATAATGGAGCAATGAACATGTATCACGGATGAGTAAAATAAATGTATTTATAACTCCACTCACTGTGTAGGAGCTTTGAAAACTCTCTCCATCTGGCGTCCCTGGTGATTCTCCAGCAGAGTCAGAGAGAAGCAGTGCTCCAGGCTGGGGACAGCTGTGACCTCCCCAAAAGGCACCTGGACCAGGGAGCGATGGGCATGATCGAGGACTACATACCGCTCAGAACTACAGCACAGGGAAACAGAAGAAGAAACAAATGAGTGAAGCCTGACTCAGAAACTATAGGATTAACTAAACAGTAAATGCAAACGGGGTGTTACTTTTTTTTATAAAAGCTCATTAAAAAGCGAATGCATATAAATGGCATGTAAATGCAGTGCTTTGCAACCCTCATAAAACAGAGTAAAACCATAACACAAACAGGTTTTTCAGCTTCCTACCTTTTCTTGCTGGCAATGACAAGTAGGTCATTGAAGAGAAAGAGGTATACGGGGCTGAGTTTGGGGCGGAGATTCAAGAATGTCCCTCCTCTGTTTATTTCCTGCAGTTCTCCTCGTTTCTCCAAGTAACGTGTTTGAGAGATAATTGGCACCGCCTAAATAAATGATTCAACAATGAGACAACATTTAAACAAATAAATAGATCAATTTAAATAAGTATTATATATATATATATATATATATATATATATATATATATATATATATATACTTATTTAAATACACATATATTAGGGGTGGCAGGGTACATGTATTCGTCCCGAACCGTCTCGGTTCGGTGCATGAGGCCTCAAGCCTGGTTTATACTCGACGCGTCCGCAAGTTCGCGCGCGCCAAATATGACGTCATTGCGGTGTTGGCGGAAGTTCGCTTTGAGTGCGCGCGACGTAGTTTCGCGTGGCGGTGTGCACGACATTTTTTGTAACTTTCCGCGCGGCTCCGCTTCCGAGGATGCACGAGTTCTGGGCGATTCTAGCCGAACATGCACGTCTGTGCTGGCATTTGTGTGAAACAGAAGCAGTTTAATGTTAATTTCAAACTCCACCAGGTAACATTTTACGCTTTGAGGGAAAACAATGAAGAGTTTTTTTTTGTTTGTTTGTTTGTTTTGCATAGTTTGTCCAAGGCTTTTTAATTCAAGAACGTTTTATTTTTATTGTATACAAATAGAATTATTATTCATGTAGACACTATTTATACACTATTTGCTTAATAATATGCGAAATAACCCAAAAGTTTAAGATTATTTTAACCAGTTCATAAAGAAATTATTAATTCATCAACTCATTCATCACACGAGAAGCCTTGCACCGGCAAATGACTTCTTCTCACCGGTGATTCCCGATGGTTTTAGAGGAAAATTACTCCTCGTCGTTTCAAAGAATATCTCAACGGCGAACGCGTCAAGACGCCTCGTCCGTTTGGGGAGGTGCGCGCGCAGTCGAATACAGGCAATTCACCCCCAATCCAGAAGGGGGCGCCCGCAGTAATGCAGCGCTGTTTGATAACCGCCAGCAGAAGAACAGCGAATGCTATGAGATGCGCACTTGAAAACAAAGCCCACTAGTGACCATGTGCTGATTCATAATATTTCCATATTTGCTATGTAAGGTATCTGAATGCTAAACTATTATGTAAATGATAGGCTTTGTACTTCAGTCGCGTTCCAACGGTGACACAGAGGCGGGCGCGCTGATGTTTGGCTCACTGTATTTTATTTTGATCAAGTACCAACTGCGCTGTCAAGTTAGCAATGCTGGAACTGATGTGTTTTGTGTGTGTTTGTGTGCGTGCTCCGGCGCGATCACTTCAACTGTTTCCTTATACCAGCAGAATCAACTTTAAACACTTATTGTCTCATTAATAATCACCTTATAAAGGTCTGCTTTTATTTGTGTACACTCACAATGAAAACAAAACAGATTATATATATATATATATATATATATATATATATATATATATATATATATATATAACATGTATTAATATTTAGTATTTTCACATCTAGATGGAAAAATTGTAATTTGCACTACTGTCTGTTCAAAATAAATGAAAAGAAACTGAGCATAGTAGATTTTTTTCCCCTGTTGTACCGAAATCGTATGGAACCGTGACCCCCTAACCGAGGTACGTACTGAACTGTGACAAATACTTATTTATTTGTTTAAATGTTATATATATATATATATATATATATATATATATATATATATATAAAAATAATAAATATTCCTATTTTTACTTCAATAAAGCATTTAAAAAAAAATAAAACATTTTGGTAGAATCAAAAAAGTAATAATTAAGATTCTATACTATTTTTTGGTCACTAATCATAAGTAAACACATTTGTGCAACTGATCATGTGACATTCACATTGTCATTTTTTTGTTCATTATTAAAAAAATATATACAAAACAGAGGAATTTTCACTGGTGGTCTCAGAATTTTAAATCCCACTAACCATCTGTATAATAATAATTGCTTTACAAAGACAGAACTAAATAAACATTAATACAAAAATCATTTTGCTCACCTTTAGTTTATCGAACTCCAGCATACCATTAATCTGAATCAGTTCCTCCATCTGCTTCATTTTTCCAACCTGAGTATTACATTCTTCAATGATCTGTGAGGACATGCGTGACAAGTTAAGATCACATCTGACAACACCAACAGCCATAAACAACACGTACACACACCAGAACATTGTTTCCATGCAGACAATTGAATCTGAATGCACGACAAACATATTAAACATGACCTATTTTGGTTCTTTCATGAAAATGAAAAACAAATAAACATCCTTTATTAGCCTAATGCTTTAAAATCCACCCGACCTGCATTTAACCTTGTTTTCCACTCTCTCCCCCTCTTTCCAATTATTCTCGCTCTCTTTTCCTTTTATCTTCCTCTCTAACAGGCTATTCTGGGAACAATGAGGTCTAGTTTGATCAAGGAACTGTGGGTGAGGAGTGGCTTTATAATGAGAGGAAAAAAACAGGGTGCATTGACCAGGGTGACCTTGAGGTGTTTACCTTAGATACAGAGTCCAGAGCTTTAGATGCCGTTTGTTCCTTCTCCATCCCGACAGCCGTTCTCTTTAGGATGTTCTGATGAAAAAAAAAAAAAAACTAGATTATCTTCATATTACCTAGATCAATTTAAGAAAACTCTGCTTGATTATAATGCCTTGCAAACCAAGTATAATTGTGGAAACAAAAACAAAAAAACTCCCAAAATCAACTGAAATTGGTTCCAACAAATACATACAAATACTACCGTTTAAAATTTTGGGGTCATTAAGATTTTTTATGTTTTTGAAAGAAGTTTCTTATGCTCATCAAGGCTGCATTTATTTGATCAAACAGTAAAATTGTTAAATATTATTCCAATTTAAAATAACTTTTTCTATTTTAAAATATGTGACCCTGGACCACAAAACCAGTCTTAAGTAGCATGGATATATTTGTAGCAACAGCTAACAATACATTTTATGGGTCAAAATTATCGATTTTTCTTTTATGCCAAAAATCACTAGGATATTAAGTAAAGATCATGTTCCATGAAGATATTTTGTACATTTCCTACAGTAAATATATCAAAACATCATTTTTGATTAGTAATATGCATTGTTAAGAACTTCATTTGGACAACTTTAAAGGCGATTTTCTCAATATTTTTATTTTTTTTATTTTTTGCACGCTCAGATTCCAGATTTTCAAATAGTTGTATCTCAGTCATATCCTAACAAACAATACATGAAAGGAAAGCTTATTTATTCAGCTTTCAGATTTTCAAAAAAATTTACCCTTATGACTGGTTTTGTGGTCCAGGGTCACATATTTTAATGTAATTTATTCCTGTGATGGTAAAGCTGAGTTTTCAGCATTCTTCAGTTTCACAAGTTCCTTCAGAAATCCTTCTAATATGCAAATTTAGAGCTCAAGAAAAATTATTTCACCAGTGTTGAAAACGGTTGTGTTGCTTAATATTTTTGTGGAAAGCGTGATACACTATTTCAGGATTCTTATATGAATACAAAGTTCAAAAGAACAGTATTTATTAAAAATAGAAAACTTTTGTAACATTTGTAACAACTGTCTTTACTTTAAAAAAAAAAAAACAATTCTAAAGTGGATTATGTGAATTGTTCACTCACCTCGATGAGCATTTTAATGCGTGTGATTCGCTGAAAGGGCAGCAACAGGAAGGACATAAAGGGCAGTCGCTGACAAATGGGCGACTCCTGGAGTCGGGTGATTATGGTCGCAAACTGAGTGTTAGATTGCCTGTGACAGATATTAGGCAAAAGAAGAATACATCTACATCTACATCTACAGAATACAAATACAAAATAAATGGATGATGAAAATATCAGACGAAACAGTTTGAGTTCTTGCTTATGTGTGTAGGTGTATGAGTTTCTCACATTAGATTACTATAGGTCTTTTCCTGATAAACCTGGTTTCGAACATAGTCAATATACGCAGGGAAATGGTGTTGGGCATGATAGTGGATGATGTCACAGATGTCAGAAATGATAACGCTCTCGTCGAGACGCTCCTCCAGGTCCTTTAGAAACCTGTGAACATCAATAGACAGTGGTATTTGTAAATTAAAGTTTGTGACTGCTGTGACTTGTTTCGCAGGCTACACAGCATTCTCAAAGCATTAGACTATTTGTCCTGAGATTTCATGTTTAATAGTTTTCTATTAATAAAACATCAAACACTGCTGTCTCAGCAAATTCTGATGGGTTACACCTGGAAAATCATTTGCTGCTGTACAATAACAATGCCTCAAATGTAGTCTGTGGGGTTCATGTATATAAACAAAACTAATTAGTGGGGCTCAGGCAGTGCTGCTTCAGCAAATCTACACACACACAGGCACTCACCTCTCGCTGACCTCTTCGATGCGCAGAATGTTTGAGAACAGGGTTTTTTTGTCCATGTTAATAAGGCTCTCATTCAAGTCACTTGACTCCATAAAATGCTCTGTTAGCACACGCAGAGAGCGCAGATACGACATTTCTGATGTAATCACCTCGAACATGCTCTGCACACAAAGAAAGGAAACACATAAATATTACATAAAAATGCAATTTATTCTTCAATTTCTCAAAATGCAAGATCTTTATATTTGCAGTAACAACAGTTTTTTTTTATTATCTTCTATACTGTGTTACACTAAATTGTAATAATGCCTCATTTCACGTCACACTTAACCCCAAAATAGAAACAAATAATAATAAAAATGTAGATGTATATATATATATATATATATATATATATATATATATATATATATATATATATATATATATATATATATATATATATATATATATATATATATATATATATTAGGTCTATTAAAATCTTTTTTTTTTTAAACATTAAAACTTTATTAAAGTTTTATATAATATTATTTAAAAAAAATTAAGAAAACATAAACAATATAAATGGGATTTTCTTGAATTATGGTCATCAGCATTTTAATTGTCAAGAAAATAATTTCATTAAACAAAAAACCTTAATATATGTAGAACACACTGAAGAAGGCCTTTGAGCCAAAACGTTTGTGTCTCTGTCCTATTGGTGATAAATGTAAAATAAAATGATAAGAGAAGACTGTGAGTGCGGATCATGGTTTTGTACAATAAATTAATCATGTGACCCTGAAGACTGAAGTAATGGCTGTTGAAAATTCTGTTTCGCATCACTGGAATAAATTATATATATAGAAATCAATGATTTTAAATTGTAATAATATTTCACAATATTACAGTTTTTACTATACTTTTGATAAAACGACTGTAGTCTCAGTGAGCATTAGAGACTTATTATCTTTTTGAGAACGGTAGTATACACATATTTGTGAGGCTAACACTCTTTGTACTTCCTTTCCCATTCACCCCTTTCCATCCTGTCTTCTCCTACAGATTTCCATCCTCTCTCTTTTCTCTTTTCCTCTCAAATTACTTTTTCCATATCCCCAAACACTGCACTGGATAAGAAGTACATGCTCTCATCTGCATTCTGTACCATGTTCAGTGAGGATTTCTGCTCACCTCTTGGTACTTGCACTCCTCTGAACTTAGGGTCTGCAGGACCCCACTCTCCAGTACTGCTGACTGGTCCCGCCATAAATTGCTCTGCTTGAGATTTGGAACACTACTGGATCTGGGACGTGTTTCTCCTTTCTCTGGGCTGGATGTAATGCGTGGGTCCATCTGGAAGTCCATGCTGGTTTTACTGATGTTGCGACATACTGTCCTCCTGATCTCCTTGTGTATATATGTTTCTGTGTAAAACTGATACAGCTCTGCAAGGGTCAGAAAATATGGCATTAAACTCAACCCCCTAAATTAAATTTATTGAGAATTTTTACTAATGAAAGATATCATTCACCACAATTTCTTTATAGTGTTTTTCTTTCTTAACTTTCATCATGTCTGTCTTTATTCAATCAGAAAAAAAATTATACCCTCACGCATCCCAGCTTCCAAGTCAACAGATTTTTGGCGATGTGGAATGGCTCGTGGAGGTCTAGAGCTGTGACAGAGATTGAGTAACAGGTAGAAAAGACAGATGTGACAGCCGTGTGACTTACAATAAGCTTAAGAGAGCAGAAACTGTTTGAGAGATGAAAGAAATATAAAACATAAACGTATATACTTCTCAGTGGATCCACATTTTTCCCCATCAGCCCCTGCACTGTCATTCTCATCTGCTGATGTCAAGAAAGGAGAAACCAACAATTAATTACAATAAAACAAACACAGAGATAATCAACAAATGTCGGTTTGAGACACTCAATTGAAAAAAATGCTGCAAAAACATTTTACTTCTGTAATATAATGCATTTCTGAGTGAAACAGTATACTCAGAAAAAAGTACAATCAGGATTGACTGGATTGTGAACAGTGGGCATTTCATAAAAGAATTTGTTCTGAAAAAGAAAGCAAGTCATACATGTTTGGAACAGTGTTGTTATTGCTAACTAAAACTAAAATGATTAAAAATCATTTTGCCTATGGAAATAACGTTAAATAATAATAAACTTTAAAAAAAATTGGTAAAAGTTTACAATAAGGTTACATCTGATAGCATTATTTAACTCAAGTAGTTAACATGAACCAGCAATGAAAAACACTTCTAAAGCATTTATTAAGTTTTAATTAACTTAAGTTGATTAACCATTTATTAAGCTTTTGATTAAGTTGATGTTAATTTATAATTTTGATAATACATTATTAAAATCAATAGTTGTATATGTTAATATTATTTAATAGACCTGAGCTAACATGAACTAACAATGAACATTAAAAAATTAAAAATACTGTAAAAAAACAAACAAAAAAAAACATATTGCTCATTGTTAGTTACTGGTAGTTAATGCATTAACAATGTTAGCTAACAAAACCTTATTGTTTTACTTTAAAACTCATATAAAAAATATAAAAGTTATCTTGGCGACTAACTGAAATAAAAGTCCTTTAGTAAATAAAAGTACTGAAATGATTAAAACTAAACTGAAATAAAAAAAGAGCTAAAAAGAAATATTTAAATTAATAATAATAAAAATGACTAAATCAAATAACAAAATTGTTCAAATGAAAAATACAAAAAATCTACAAATAAAAGCTAATTCAAAATATTAATAATACTAAATATATAAATGGCACTAAAACAACACTGTTTGGAACATTTAAGACATCATTTGATTGATAATTTCACATTTTGATTTCATGCCGACTTTAAAAGCTTTTATGTACCTATAGACTTGAGAGAATAATTGCTGAGGCGTCTTCCGTTCTCATAGGTCTTGGCTGGCGGAGGTGGTGCAGTTCTTTGCAGTCGGGGACTGGTAGGTGGGCTGCCCTTTTTAGGGGGAAGCAGAGGGGAGGAAGGACGTGCCAGAGCCTGAGGCAGAATAATGCGAGGACCCCTGTTATCTAAAGGCATTCTGGGAGGAACGGCCGGAGGGGTGTCCTTGCTAACAGTGTCCGGCCCCTTTTGAGGTCTGGGTGGAGTGACCACCACCAGGCTAACATCGTAGATGGACTCCTCTGGCTCCTCCAAAGGCTGGTCTTTGGGGACGTTTAGAGGAGTCTGGGGAAATGAGACAGCAGAGGCGATCAACGTTGGAGGTCCAGGGTCCGATTTCCTCCTCAGCTGCTGCTCTATTAGGTTACGAGTCTCCTGAAACTTTTTAATTTGCGGTTCCTCCTTTTTGTTCTCGTCTTCAGCTAATGATTCACTCAAAGACTCTGGCTCCTTATTGGATTTGTCTTCGTTCTCTCCCTCTCCTCTTTCGTTCTGATCCTCCGTATCACTGTACTCAATCTCATCCTCCTCACCCTCGTCTTCATCCTGCTCACTTATTGGCACCCATACGAGCTTCATGCCAGGCCTCTGCAGGTGACATACACAGCCGCAGTTCTTCTCACACTGAGGTTCTGGAAGAGGGCTGGAATCCTGCTCCGCTCGCAGTTTGCCGCCTTCTTTTCCATCAGGAGCTAGAAGAGGACATGGATTATGGTCAGGGTTTGGGTAAATAATGTGATGCTATTTTATTTATTTGTTTTATTATTTTTATTTATTTTTTTGTATTAAAAATCATTCAGAAATCTTTTGGGATATATAGTCAAAAATGTCAGGATGATATGACTGCCCTGCTATCATAATAGAGAAAAAATTTATCATTAAAAAAACCCTGAAGGTTAGTTTGGGTTATAAAATGCTATGGTATTTATGAATTCAAAAATGTCAAAACACTACAGGTCTTGCATTAATTCATAAATGTTTTTTTCAATAACATGTCTTCTTTCAGACTAGTTGAAAGAAAAGATCCAAAATACACATTTATGTGTTTATTTTATTAAACTTTACTTAGTTATGTCTGTAAACATCAATTAAAATACATATTTTAAAAGGTTTAAAGGTCTCAAAATGATTTTTTCTCTCTCATGCACTGAGACAGGAAGTTTCTTTCATATATTTCTGTCTATCTATACTTAAAACTACATTCACCTGTCATGTCTTGTTTTAAAAATGTATGCTTTGGAAAAAAAAATTAATTTAATTTTTACATTTTTATAATTATTTTTGCAAATAAATATTAAAATGTTTAAGAAATGTTTAAAAGATAAAACGTTTGCAGCAGGGAAAAAATGATTACTTTTTACTTGATGCTTACACCACATGACACTTTCTGAGTCATTTCATTCGAAAATAGCAGAAACGTTTTCAAAACCATATGAAACGAATAGGAATACAATGAGTACATTTCTAAAAACTTGACACTAGATTTGAAAAGTTTTGTTTTTTTCTTCATGGACACTCTTATACATCTTTGGACCTTACGTAAACACGGTAAACAAGCTGCAGCGAAGACTGATCTACAACCACGACTGAATGTCTTTGCAATAC